>NW_022605592.1:264387-266234 GCF_008692095.1 Etheostoma spectabile | reverse complement strand
ACACACAGGGTGAAAACAGGATCTGCAACAATGTGCAGCACAACAAAAATATGGTGTTTTTTGAAAATGAATCCATTGAAAGCTATTCTGGTACAACCTCAAAATACAATTATGATCCTGAAAATGAGCAGAATACGAGCACTTAAAATTTTTTCACAATTTCATATCATCTACTGTCTCTACTAAAATAAATGACTTAAATCTATCCACTATTTTTTCCTTCCACTAGTTGACCAAGTCAATCTGATATGCTCTACTTTCATTTTAAAGTTTTTATGCAAAATGGTCTCATGCGTTTCCTTGGTCTTTGTGAGATATATATATTCTTTTGTACTATATATCTAACACAAGCTAATACCTGATATGCCAAAGTCGAAGATGGCTAGATTAACAGTCATGAGCTCTGGAGCCTTCAGCTTGATCTTGCGTTTGATGGTCATATAAATGACATAGCCATTCCCTGTTGCAGACAAAATCCCTGTAAGATAGAGACAGAAAGGGAAAGAAAGGAAGATTGAGCATTTTCACTTTTGAGACACCAGTCACAATTGTTTGTAATGATTTATTTTATTTATATTTGCTTCTCAACTTCGTATTTATGGGTCAAGTAAAACTGGAGTTTGAAAAATGTAATGTTAAATACAGGTAGTATGGAAGTGTTCACCTGCAGACATGAAGTAAAGTGGTTGCTGCCCGGGGTTTAAAAAGGACGGGGAGGGATCCTGATGTGGACAGGCGGCTCAAGCTCACCACGGTATGACAGAAGAGACAGAAGTTTCTGATTTCTGCCTAAATCTGAGGACTGAAAGCCGGTTTCTCACCTAGACATCTAAACATACCTTGACATCTTGACACCTAAAGATATTATTATCCTAAAGCCTTCAAACTAATGGCTGAAGCAGTGAATTAACTGGAAATGCCAAATCTGCCAAAATGAGGAGGAAAAGCCGTGTTTCATCGTTTTTTCTTTTTTTAAATGTTAATTGCAGATCAACAAGTGTTACAAATAGATCTAGCCCTAATAGAGCAGGGCCTGGCTTTACCACTACAAATGAGCCTGTAGTAGAGTGCCCAGCATGAGGAACTGTGGCATGCATACGCCCTTTAAATGGTATTTCTCTCTCAAGCTCAGAAGGTTCCCATGTAGGAAAGAGAGTCTGGTAAGTGCTCTCAGGAATGATAGAAACTGATGAAGCTGTGTCCACTCATCTTCATCCCAGTCTCCATTTGCATTCACTTTACTTGCACATTATCATTCATTAAAAGCACAGTCTGTTCATTTATCACTATTTCACGCATCTCCTTTAGTCCATATCAACACATTTGTCCCATTTTTCCCCATGAATTGCACGTCACTTTAGCAGCAGGGCATGAAGGTTTATTTTGTAGGGGTTGGTGGAGCCACAACGGTAGCAGGAGCGGCGGCTAGTGGATGGACCAGATATCCTTTGTTCTTCTTGGCGGGCCTTGCTTTGCTGTTTATGTTAGGGGTTTGTCTTGCTGTCTCATCCCTTCCTTGCGTTCTCAGTTTTTTCCCCCTTCCCAAACTGTTTTGTTTGTGTTCAGCAGGCTCATCTCCGCTGGCAGTGCTTTACACCTGCGGCTCGTCACCATCTGCAGCTCACCGCACCTGTGGCTCATCCTCCATTACTCTCCCTGTTAAATACTCTGGTTCTGCTCCCACTCTTTGCCAGTTCATCAGATTACCACACCTGGTATTATGCTCCGGCCTCTTTATAGTTTGTTGAGTACTTTGTGTCTTTTTGCTAACGATCTGTTCTCGTTCCGCCACAGTGCCATCCTTGTGCCTATTCGTTGCCTGCCTGTCTAAAGATCCACCTGCCTGT
>NW_022605592.1:261681-264377 GCF_008692095.1 Etheostoma spectabile | reverse complement strand
CCCGCCAGCCTGTCTGCCCGCCCTGACCGCTTCTTGACACACCATCACCTGATCTCCGTCAAGCCTGGATTTCCTCACAGCCACCCCAACCCTTTGGCTCACCCAGTTTAATCAATAAATCCTGCCTGATCTCTTTACTCCAGTGTCCGCTCCTGAGTCCTTCCTGAGTATCATAACAGTTTATGTATGGCCCTCCCCGACGCAGCAGCCGTAGTACTGTCGGAGAGAACGCCAGCCTCCATCGGCAGGGCCAGTGAAGTAGCTTCAGCCAGGGTTAGATCATCTAACAAAAGTCTGTCTCGTACGCAGGCTCTATCAGCTGATCTCTAAGCTTTGTCTCTTCCATATCACCAAACTCACACAGTGCAGCCAGTTCTTGTAACGATGCTAAATACTGGTTTATCAACTCATCTGGTCGCTGTGCCCTATGGCAAAATTTTTGATGTTCCACAATAACATTTACTTTAGAAACAAAGTGATTTCTAAGTCCATCCATCCATGTAGTACCATATGTAGTACCTCTATCTCGTAGTGCGTAAAACCGTCTTTGTCCCTCGGTGCCAAGTACATGGAGAAGAACAGCACGCTGTCTTGCTTCAGGCCAATTCTCCCCGTTAGCATTGATTACTAGCATATCCAGTATATGACAGCCTTTTCCACCATGTAGGGAAGGGAATTGCAGGTTGGCCAGGGCAAGGCATGGACGGTGCCATGACGGTAATTTTAATCGTCAAGGAAATATGATCAATTTAACCTATTTTGGCCATACACTGTTTTTGAGTTTTCGCGGCATTCTTTATGTAGTTTTTTGCGCGGTTGAAGATGCATCTTGGTTGCTTAGTAACTATCATGGTCTCAGTTAGAGAAACGTGACTAGCGTCACCTAGCCTATTTGTACTTTTTTTACTGGTAGCCTATTTGATTATAGTAGCCTACACTGCTTTTTATAGCCTATTTAGAAACAAGTTAGTAATAAAAATGTCCAGAAGAAAAAAGCGAATGAAGAAGAATATGACTGTTGAAGAGGCCATGGAGAAGCTTCAGAACATGATGGGATGACTCTGATGCTGGGGCTCTATCGGAGTCAGAGGAGGAAAGTGACAGGGATCATGCCTGGGTGAATAATAGGTCAGACACTTCATCCTCATCAGAGAGTGAGTCAGTAGGCAAAAAGAAAAACACAGCGGAAAAAGTGTCCTGTGGCTGAGGCCCATGGGCACCATGGTGACAGCTCCTGGGACCTGACAGTGGCTGAGGCTGTGGCTTTGGATTTAGTGGTGCAAGCAGGAGCGTCTGGTTGCTGTTAACATAAAATGTGTTCGTAGCAACAATTTGCCAAAGTAAAAAGCCTTGTACCCAATCCCTGTTTGGAGGTGGAGATGTGGTACGCATCTCATGTTGAACGATAAACACATTTTCAAAAAATATCTTTGAAAATTTGGGAATTCTATTCCCTTCACAGTACTGAGACCGTTGCTGAGTTTGTTGCTTGCAGCCGACTCGGAACTGTACTCGGTTTTAATTTTACTTGACCTCAGTTGCAGAGTATGAGGGCCCTGACAGTACCTAGGTAAGGACTACTAGCCAGTCAGAAGCAGAGTATGAGGGTCCTGACAGTACCTAGGTAAGGACTACTAGCCAGTCAGAAGGAGAGTATGAGGGCCCTGACAGTACCTAGGTAAGGACTACTAGCCAGTCAGAAGCAGAGTATGAGGGCCCTGACAGTACCTAGGGAAGGACTACTAGCCAGTCAGAAGCAGAGTATGAGACTAGCAGCTAGGCGAGTATTATAACGTGTGTCTCTGAAGTGAAGGCTGGACTACAGTAGAGCTGTTTGGATCAGTTGGTGAACAGTGTTCTCTGTTGAAGATGGAAAGTCACTGTGGGGGGGGGGGGGGGGGGGGTTGGGGCTTTTTCACTTTGTAAACCTATAACATGGACAAAAAAGATATATAACCCAATAAAGGTAAGATCACTTTAATCAGCCATCTAGCCTTCTGAAAAACTATTCAAACTATACTATTTATTAGTTTTTCAAGTCTCCTTCCAATGATTGGTGTGTGTTGCTTTTCTGTAAGACAGCATATCTTCTTTTTTTTACCCATTGCCTCAGAGTGAGATCTTGTTGAAAAAGAAATCTGTTCTGACACGACTTTAAAGCAGTGAAATAATAACATTTATGAAGAGATGAAGAAAAACAATCTTTGCAATCAGACTAACCTATCAAACAGATGTAAGAGGCTGCAATGATATCCGCCTCTCTGGACAGTTTTGAGGCGAAAGGGTCGCCATGCAGGAGATAATGGGGCAGGTATGCAGGGTGGGGCCACGTCTCGTTCTCCATCACTGCCATGAGTGGGGAATGTCCTGCCAAGTGGAGGAAAAGGCTGAACAATGACACTGCTTTCTCAAATTGATTTTTTTTCACACACACACACACACACACACACACACACACACACACACAAGGAAATCTTTCAAAAAGAAAGAGATAACTGCACATATATCTCTACAGGGTTTCTGAAATGTAAACACATGCATGTAGGCAAAGCATAATTCATAACACCTGCCAGTATCCAGACCTTTTGTTCCAAGGTGTCCCAAACGACTACTAAAAGCTCTTTGACATAGAACAGGAACCATTCAGCATTTACACACTGGCCAAGGCCGTTTAACTCCAGAACAAGCTCATGTTG
>NW_022605592.1:260540-261671 GCF_008692095.1 Etheostoma spectabile | reverse complement strand
GGGGCGGCCGTAGATCAGTCCATAGGGAGTTGGGTCCGGAACCGGAGGGTTGTCCGTTCAAGTCCCCGTACGGACCAAAGTACAGAGTGTGGATCGGTAGCTGGAGAGATGGCACTTCACCTCCTGGGCACTGCCAGATGCCCTTGAGCAAAGCACCATACCACCCAACCCCTCAGAGTGCTGGTCCAGCTCTCAGCCCACCGACTGACATCTCTCCATTTGTGCATGTGTGTGTATGTCAGCCCTGTGTGTAGTGATTACTAAGAGTGTAAATTGTAATTTCCCCACTGGGGATCAATAAACAGTATAAATGATGTCAAATAGCATCTTGAGGATTTGTCAAGCATTGTATGTTATGTGAAAGCACACAGTTATGTTTTTGTGTGGCTGAGGGATAGATGGACTAGGTAGCCCAGATAGTTTTCCCTATCTCTCAAAGGTGAAAGCTGTTTTATTGGCTATAAACATTGGAGTTGCACACCTACGCTGGTCTTTTAAGTTTGCTAAACCTTCTATCAACACGCTCCCGTGGACCCTCGTTACCAGTGAGGTCAGTTAGATAAAAAAGGGGATCATTACTGCCTCTTGCTTTTTTCACACACCCACATAACCTTTTAAAACTATCCTGTTTATTTTTCAAGCATGGTTCTGGATAGCACTATGTCATCCACATAGCCATGTGCTGTTGATGCTGAGTTGGACTACACAGTCCTAATAGCTGTTTTTAATATTTCTCAGTAATCCATTAGTGCCACCCGTTATCCTGCCTGCATGTTGTCATGGAGTTACCGTTCCTTTCTTTTAAGAAATTGTATCCTAGGTGATAGTAAGGTCAGTGGTTCGTGGGATGAAAAGGAGAAAACTATTCGATGTTAAACTATCATGTTGCTTTGTCACACACTGCATGTTCTGGTAAGCACTGTTAGCTGTCGATAGGAGGTGGACTACAAGTCCTGAGAGTCCTTTTGCTCTTTCTCTCAGAATGTGCTGCTTTTATGGCCTTATGGCCTCTTGTTGAGATATGTGATTGAATATCTTCTCCTGTTTTACCACCATCTTGCACACTCTGGCATTCACTATCTCACACACTGACACACACTCTCTCTCTCTCTCTCTCTCTCTCTCTCTCTC
>NW_022605592.1:252796-260530 GCF_008692095.1 Etheostoma spectabile | reverse complement strand
CTCTCTCTCTCTCTCTCTCTCTCTCTCTTACACACACACACACACAAACAGAAATACACTCCCCACCCCTCTCTTTCTCTTTCTTGACTCCACACAGACATTATTTCATATAACGCATAATTTGACATCCACTAAATTGAAAGTTGTGTTTACAATCAAACCTTAGTTGACTGGACATGTCATTGGTTAAGTGAACTTGCACCATTAAGTTGAGAGAACTGAATTGCCTCTGTGTGCTAACTTAATATCTAATTTCCTAACAACTTAGAATTCCAAGGCAACCAGGTTACACATATTTTCAAGTTTAGTCAACAAAGATTTTTTTTACAATGTACACAGCTTCACAGTCTCATGAAAAAGTAAGTCTGTTACATTGCAGTGATGTAATGATGCATGATGTTGTGGTTGTAATGCTTTGTTTTATTCCAGCAACAGAGAAGCTCTGTTCATGGAACTGCAGGCTAACCTACTAGCTACGTGCTACTAGCTAGCTAGCTACTAACTAGCTAGTAGCATGACAAAGATTGTCTTCTTGGTTGTCTACATACACCCATCGTTTATTTAACTACGTATGTAAAGGATCAGCAACAATGTTAACGTAATGTTGACGTTAGTGAGTAGTTTAGTGGAGGAGTTGCCTCATTAACGTGCATGTCGCCATCTTGCCAGTCGAGCAGTGAAGTGTTCATAACATTTTTTTATTAAACTATATGTGCACAAACAATGTTCTCACCCTGGTGAGACTTTGAGCAAAGTGTGATGATGTGTCATGCCTTGTGTTTTAAAAATGGTGATTCTGATAGGATTATAGTAGTTGGTAGCCTTAGTGAACGTTCCAGTCAAAGATATCCAGAGAAAGCCTGTCACATTAACACTACCTGTCTAAATATTTGGATTTACTTTCAACAGGAACACAATTGTGTCATTAAAATTGTATTCAATGAGAACAAGGAAAGAGCGGCAGGATTACACAAAGCGACGAGAGATGTACTACAGGACCAGACTGAGCGTCTTCGCCATCATCATCATCAACATCACCACCCACAGCTGCAGCTGCAAAGGAGTGTGACAAGGAGCCAGGCTCGAGGCAATGCCAGCACATTATGTCAGCTGCTCTGAAGAGGACAGCAGCAGCAGTGTTGCTTCTGCAACTAGTCTGGAAATGTGGGAGACGCCCATGGACAAACCTATGGATGGGACCAGTGACTCCTGCAGCGAGGACATCAACCCACAAAGTTCACTCAGGACAAGTGGTCAAAAACTGTAACGTCTGGCCCTGCTTGGATCCATGCAGTGCCTTTCAGTTTGAGAAGTAGCCAGAGCAATTGACGCGTCTGGTCCCTTCGGAAAGAAGACCACTAACTGGAGTGGCCAGAAGGCTCTCAGAGATTGAACAGTGTCAGAGCCGCACCGTTCCGAAGAAGGAAACGCTCAAGACCCAACGATGCATACATCTTGGAAGGTGACAAATGCTGTGAGGCCATTGAGGAGACAAAGCACATGGTTTGGCAATGTGTTTGAGAAGGTGGAGCCTCTGTTCACAGATCCTTGTGATTCAAGAACCACCGGGTGCTTCGGGGGGGAAAAGAGAGACTGTTTTGTGAAATTGGTTCCAGCATGTGAACTCACAAGACAAGCTAGACAGGAGCCACAGACCAACATTTTCTTGACAGTCCTGCCTAATTTTTCGGAGCCATGCACACAACTTCAACCCCACACTGCACATAGCTGTGTGTGTCAGTATGGTTCATACTGAATATCCATAATTCTGTTTGTTTATGTATAATATATTACTGTTAACATCAATCTAATTTTCAATTTTCTTTGTTATATTTGCAGTGTACACTGCAATTAATCTGTACTATTAATCTGTATTTGAGCCATGTGTCCCTTCGTCCTTTTCAAAACTGAAAAGCATGAAGCATTGCAAAAAACAGAGGACTTTGAGTGTTAATGGAATCTATGTCACTCATTTGCATGTATGCCACTAATCTATGCCACTACTGCCGTTGTCTCTTAACAGATGAAGACCTTCCTGATTGTCAAGTTTTCTGACTGTGCTACGGAGGTTGGGCCATCTCCATGGGTGGACAGAGCTACAGAGGTATGCAGTTGTGTAGATTTATTTTTCTCCACAATTTATTTAACCATTCTAAATGTTCTACTCGCCACAAAGTAAAAAATGAAGTACATTTTTCCAAAAGGACGTCTCCTACTACTGAACTACGCTTAATGTGAGAACCCAAGTCAAACATGTCATTTGCCCAACAGCAGCTGGGCCAAATACCCAGTAAAGAAAATATGGCTGTGTACAGGTGACCTATTGCTGCTATACTTATAAAAAAAAGAAATCATTTTCTCTGTATAGAAATACTGCTTTGTTCTGCTACTGGCTCACAAATGTTGTTCTCTTAACGTAGATGCCTATGCCAAAGCCATGGAACAATGTCTGCGGCTGATGGACACATCCAGCATTGAGACAGAAGACGATGCAAGCGTCCACAAAAGGCAGCGTAGACCCCTAAGGAGGTTTATGACAGAATCTTCAAGCGATGGTAAGATCTTAAGTATAGACTACATTATTTACACAATTCAAATATTCTTTTTGCAATCGGTACAAATGATATGGTCTTTTATTTCAGATGAATCCGTTCCACAACCAGGAAAACGTTCCAGGACAGAGCGTGTGTCTGGAATCCCCGTCTGCATGCATGCATTTAAGAAACCAGAGTGCTAGTTCCTACCATGGAACTACATTCAACCTGGTGCATATCCTCTGACTAGTCTGATGTTTGTCTCTTCCTGCCTTTGTTCACCTGCATGTAAGTTGTTATCATTTTTTAAGCAAGTGTCTAATATAACAGCATAGGTTCATCTTTTGCAATGGCATGTGCTAGAAACCTACCATAAATGAACTGACCAATATTCATATCTAATTTCTTTTTAGATGAGTCAACACCACACAGGAAAGCAGCCGGTTGCCCAGAGCTGGATGGGTGTGACTCAAGCCCGGCCTGCCACCTCAGCTCGGGACCCAGTTAAAGGTCCAGTGGCTTTGAATTTTGCATTTGCAATTCAATACAATTTAATGATGACTAGGAACTCGAGAGTAACGTAACGTTTTTGTTGTTATCAGCAGAACTCCTCCCACAGAGGGAGGTGGCTCAGCCATGGAGATGGAAATAAGAGGTAAAAAAACACTGAAGTTGTTCACATATAAGTACATAAAGTATAATAACTAAACTAAGAGGATTCGTTTTTCCATAGCCATGAGGACACCCATTACCCGCATGGCTCAGCGGATGGATGCCTTTGAGGAGAAGATGGATGAGCTGCTCTGGCTCTTAAGGAGCTCCCTGTCACCTCCCTCTGCTCCAGGCGATGACATGTAGCTGTCGCCCTGCTCGCCAGTCACCGAGCTGCCGGTGTTCGACAGGAGAGGAGGAATGGTAAATGGTAATTAGGTGGCCGTAGTCCTGCCCTAAGATTAACACTATATAATTACATAACTTCAATTCTCATTATAACTGAACTGACTTCTCTTACAACATGAGATTATACAAGCTCTCCACTTTGTTCTACTTTTATAATTTGTGTTCCTATGTTTTACAGCAACTTTCCCTGACCATCCTTGGAGGATGTACTGCCATGGGTCCGTGCTACGGCGAGGGGCAACCAATGACGTTCTACAACAGTGTGGCCTGTGGGGCAGAAAGGACCTGAGAATCTTCAGGGTAATAACAGGCAGGTGTTATTTTATTGTTCACATCAGTATTATGCTCAGCAGGCTGATGAGGTTTTAATTTGACTAGTAGTCAACTAGGAACTTTGCTTCATTTTGACTCCTACTCTAAGAGCCTCCCAGAAGAAGCTTTCCGGCGCTGCTGCAGCAGGCGGGAGGACTCTACTGGGCACACAGACGGTAAATTGGAATTCTTCTGTTTGAAAACTATCAATATTTGTAATGTAAAACAGGGTTGTTAGCGGGGAAATCTGTCTTGCTTTTGTCAACTTGTTCAGTCTGAATATGAAATATCAAACTTTTGTGTCTTTCTTTTTAGGCCAGCTGAGAAGGACTGAGCCCTTTTTTTTTAATTTAAGCAATTGCATTTTTGCAACTTTAGGCGTTCACCTGCACATTACACACTTCAACATACCAATATGCATCTTGCACACATTTGCACTCTACATGCTTTAATCTTTTTGTATTTCTTTATTGTTGTTTGTATATTAAAGTTTGAAATCCTACCAAGGTTGGGTGGGATTGAATTCATTCCTGCTAATATAAGTAGTTCCTGCTGATGCACACTTTATGTAGGTGTGTGTATGAAAAAAATATATATATATATGTGTATATGTCTATATACACACACACAGACACACACACCCACACACACGTGTATATATAGTATACACGCGCACACACACACACACACACACACCTAAAGGTTGCAACGTTAGGGGAACGTTCGATGTAACCAAAAACTAACGTTCCCAGAACGTTAAATCAACTTTCTTATGCAACCAAAACACAACCAAACCTAACCTTCAGGGAACGTTCATGCAACCAAAATCGAACCAAAAATTGTTTGCGGGGGAGATGTCAGAGTGAGGGGGGGGGGCAAAATAAAAAAGCCCACTATCTTAATCCCCGCTTCCAAAGCTTCGTTTTGAGTAATCACCATTTAGAAAACACCAGAGCGTTTCCTGTCTACAGTTAGGAGACTGCAGCGAAAACTCGGGATTATATCATCGAAGAAATGTAATCGAAAAGTGGAGTAGGAGGGACATGTAGTTCTTTGTGAGTGGGGACAGTGACGCCGTTTCCATCACTTAATGGACCGGGGCTCCTGTCTTATTAGTAGAGAATCCCCTCGCGCTCCTAATGAAGTTATGAGAATATGATTTAAGATGTAGCCTATGGCAGATCATCCCGCAGATCCTAATAAAGTTATGAGAATATGATTTAAGATGTAGCCTATGGGCGATATCACCGCAGTATCCTAATAGTTATGAAATATGATTAAGATGTAGCCTATGGCGACCATCCCGCAGATCAATAAAGTTATGAGATAGATATGTTTAAGATGTAGCCTATGGGCGATCATACCGCAGATCCTAATAAAGTTATGAGAATATGATTTAAGATGTAGCCTATGGGCGATCATACCGCAGATCCTAATAAAGTTATGAGAATATGATTTAAGATGTAGCCTATGGGCGATCATACCGCAGATCCTAATAAAGTTATGAGAATATGATTTAAGATGTAGCCTATGGGCGATCATACCGCAGATCCTAATAAAGTTATGAGAATATGATTTAAGATGTAGCCTATGGCAGATCATACAGCAGATCCTAATAAAGTTATGAGAATATGATTTAAGATGTAGCCCATGGCAGATCATCCCGCAGAAAAGGACAACAGTGAAAAACAATCCTTAAGTGAAGGTTCGGTTCGTCCCTCACCTTTGGTCCAGCGGTCATCAGTCATCCCGAGCCCCCCAGGTAAACTTCCTCCGGGAGATGTACCCCGATCCCAGCCCGCCCCGGTCCTGTTGCTATGGACGGAACCTGAACGCGTCCTGTGGGCAGCGGCAGCATCCACTCAGTCCGCCCGCCTCTCCGATCACTGGGTTATGTAGTCACAAGACACAGTGCAGCTTAGTCAAATATCCGGTCGATTCTTTCACAATAAAAGCCTCCCACTCTCTCTGTGGGACTCGAGTCCCACAGAGAGAGTGGTGAAGTGATATCTGATGGTGATATCTGATCAGATACACCTTCTGATACATCTTAAAATCTTAAAACTAGGACTGTCAATGGATTCAAATGTTGAATCATGATTACATTATTGGCCATATTACTCGTGTTTAATTTCAAATTAATTTAAGTTAATTAATTACATGTGTTGTCTGATCTACTTTAAAAAGGAATATTTTTCATCTTTTTGGGAGCGGACAGCTATGCTTGCATTATGCACAGAGAAAACAAAGAAAAGTGGAAAATATACATTTGGTTTATTGATGGGCATCAGTGATATGGATCAAAAAGAACATTTCCAGGATAAAACCTGGCTTTGCGCCTCTCCTTCCCTTTCCTACGGGAAAACATCAACCTTCGAGCTAGCAAGCTACATGCTATCAATGGTAAAAGTTAAAAAAAGGAATATTGGATTGTGCAATAAGGCAGGTGTGTTTATTTAAGTTGAGTGACATCTTCAAACTTCAAGTCTTACAACATGACACACAAACACAAAAAAATGTGTTATGTGATCTGTGGTGAACTTGAAAGTGTATTTTAGAGAATGAAACCCACTACGCCACTAAACAAAGCCTGTGTGTTGGCAGCAGCTCTACTTCGTGGCCCTGATGGACCCTGGTCCTTGCAAACCATGATGTGATGCTGAAGAATAGAACAAGAATAGATCTTTATTGTTGTTTTCAACAACAAAGCACAGTTTAGCAGCTGTCAATGTGACAGTTAAATCACAGACAGACATTCAACATTTAAATAGTAAAATATAACAAGATGAATAAACACCGAGCTGGCATCTAATGTTATTGCACTTTTAATTGTTGGGGATTATTGCACACAAGTGTTTATGGAGGGAGGGGTTTGTGCTTTGGACTGCCTGGGGGGAAAGCTGTTTTTCAGTCTGGTGTTTCTGGATCTGATTGTCCTGTAACATTTCCCAGAGGACGGGGGGAGAACACGTGATGTCCAGGGTGAGTGGGCTCCTTTATGATACAGCTTTCTTTCTTTTGCTGAGGGGGTGTAGTGCAGTGGCGGCTGCTGGTCTTTCAAAGAGGGGAAGCTCATTTTCGACCTACATCAGCAACATTGTATATTTATTTATATGTATATTTTGCCTTACGTTCCTTTCCAAGAAAATGCTCTGTGACCCTGTCGTACCAACTAGGCGTCTTTTTCAATGACTGGACCAGCGTCTTCTCAGTGGCCAGCAGAGCTAGGCTGCTTTGGCCTTGGCCCATTGTGTTACACGTGTAGGACTTGAGCCGCTTTAAACCCGAGACGCTCCTTTCTACACCTGCAGATGTAAGTCCAATTGTTGCCAGTAATGACAACAGTTTGTAAAGCTGAGGCGTTGCAACGTCCAACTCCATGTCTTCAAGGAACACCATCATGTCCTCAGATGTCCCTGGATTGATGAACACTAAGAAGAGCATACTTTCCAAATTTAAAAAAAAATGTTGAGGAATCTGCTCTAAGAGGTTATCAAGGATGGCCATGTACAGATTTCTGCAGCACTCCTGAGGATCCTGCAATGGGTCAGGCGGCACTGTCTCATGGGCTCATCTCATGGGTCTGATGTAGGGCATAGCAGAACGTAGCAGGGCATAGCAGGCGTGGCGCAGGACCAAGGCAACAGCTGCAGCCTAGATCTAGGTGCCACCCTAATCCGGGGGGGAAACAAAAGAGGTAAGTAACACATACAATACAGAGGCTTGGACACCAGAAAGCTCAATATAGCTTGTAAGAGTTTCACCAGGGCGACTGGAGCAACGATCAAGCGAAGAGCCAGGGTAGATACTGTGGTTGATTGGAGATGGCAGGCAGGTGTGAGTGGCGGGAGCAGGTGATTGGGGATGTGATCCAGGTGTGAGTTGTCAGCTGGCTTCAGCAGGAGGGAGGGGGAGGGGAAAAGAAACAGCAGGGAACAGGACAAGGCAGAGGCCTGTTGAACGAAACTAGGATAAGGGATTAAGCCGG
>NW_022605592.1:252711-252786 GCF_008692095.1 Etheostoma spectabile | reverse complement strand
TTATCCTGGATGAATTTAGCTTTGACTCGGTTGTACAAAACTAGGTTAAATTAAACCCAGCCAAGTAACCATGGA
>NW_022605592.1:252124-252701 GCF_008692095.1 Etheostoma spectabile | reverse complement strand
TTCTTTGCGGCTAGCCTGGTCCAGAGCAGGCTAACAGATAAGATTAATCCTGGAGTCTCATGTGTTCTGTTGTCTTCTATATGTGTTCTACGTTTTCTCACTTGTCAGAAGACTAAAAAAAACATGAATATTGTTTTATATATATGCTCACAACGTATATTGAAGTCACTTACGTCTTTTTCTAGTTTTTGTCCCTTTCTGATTGTTCTGCATTGAACACTCATTGTACAAAGAGATATTTAGAATTAGATATAGCGCATAGAGATTTGTGCATATGGATGTAAAACATGTTCTGGCGTTGTGAATAAGGGTTTGACATTAAGCCTAGAGTCCTTGGGGTCCATTTCCCCAGGAACATTGACTCCCTCTGCTCACTTTTAAGACTTCATAATAATTCATTGTATTTATACTGTGCTTTACATTGTAGGCTACTCAAAGACACTTTATAGTAAAACCAGCACATTTATCACGTAAAAACAGATACAGCAATAAAACCAAAACATGAAACTAGCATATTAAAAGAAACTAAAACACAGTGTAACCTACAACGTTGTAAAAATGTGGAGTGACTAGTCGG
>NW_022605592.1:249480-252114 GCF_008692095.1 Etheostoma spectabile | reverse complement strand
ATTTTTACACCCTCACACATTCAGTCGGTCCGCTACAGTCTGTCTGGCTTTTTCTCTCCGTCTCTGCATCAGTAAATCTGTGATGGATACCGTGGTCTATTTAAGAAAGCTGTGAATGTGCACTTATCCCAGCTATCTCCACCTGGCTGGACATAGCTTCACCTGTTCATCCTGGTTATCTCCACCTGGCTGGACATAGCTTCACCTGTTCATCCTGGTTATCTCCACCTGGCTGGACATAGCTTCACCTGTTCATCCTGGTTATCTCCACCTGGCTGGACATAGCTTCACCTGTTCATCCTGGTTATCTCCACCTGGCTGGACATAGCTTCACCTGTTCATCCCAGCTATCTCCACCTGGCTGGACATAGCTTCACCTGTTCATCCTGGTTATCTCCACCTGGCTGGACATAGCTTCACCTGTTCATCCCAGCTATCTCCACCTGGCTGGACATAGCTTCACCTTTTCATCCTGGCTCGGCAAACGTAAAACCAGAGATCACATTAACTCAAACTACCCTTTTTTTACTTGTCCTGGATATCTTTATTCTACTTTCGTGCAACAGGCCCCAGGTAGACAGAAAAATAGAAAACCAAAGATGTTGTTTTTATTCCTCTTTTCAATCAACTTCATCGTTGGTGTGTAAACTCAGGCCACTGTAGTTGATACAGTAGTGTTGAGGTTTACCATTCAGATAAAGGCTACAATTTCTACATGGTGAATCAAATGGGGATGAAAGACCCTCAAACAAGAAGCTCAAAAAGTCAGCACTGCGATCTTATCTAGTGTGCTGTACTACACTTCAAAGAAAACGGCCAGACCTTGTGACTGAACTGACTGTGCATTCCTTTTTTGTCATTTTAGAAAACAATGAAAGAATTGTAGCTCATTTTAAAGAAGTAGTTATATATAATATCGGGGTAATGCGCTATCGCCAAGAGTTAGATGATAAGATTGATACCAGTCTCATGTCTGCACACCATCTTTAAAGCTACAGCCGTGAGATGGTCAGCATAGCATAAAGACTGGAAACCAGAAAATATACTGTACCTACCAGCATGTCTAATGTTTATTTATTACCTCTGCCAAGAAGGTTATGCTTTTGGCTTGGTTTGTCTGTTGGGTGTCTGTCAGCAGGATTACGGAAAACTACTTAACTTGAAACGTCATGCTACTTTTCTTGAAACTTGGTGAAAGGGGCCAAGAGCAGACTGATTTTGAAGCTTGCTAACGTATATAGCTTTCTAGTAGGATTATATACATATTATATTTATAATGACACAAGAGAAAAATGTGTTGCCTATGGTTGGCCTACTTTAATATCTTGACTGATTTTGAGCCCACTTTGCATGGTTCTTAAAAAGTTCAGAAAACAAGAAAAAACGTTTATGGGAAAGTCAAAAGACCGGAAGCCGGGTATGATATACTTTATGTCACGTTATGTCTTTGGAACGTACCATTGACTTAAGTTTGTTTTTTCATATGTGTGATCATGGGCACACCAACACAGCTGTGGTTTATTGGGTTAACATGACTTGTATGTTAGCACTATGTTACTTTACTAATACATGTCTTGAGAAAGGTCCTTGTGACCAAATGTCGCCAACCAATAAACCAAATGCCGAGGTAACAAGTGTGTGCTGGCTTCAGAAGAACCCAAAACCCTTTTGGCTAGATCTAAATCACTGGTCAAATACACTAATTATCTGTCACCTTTGTTCACATTACAAGATTTGAATAACGTCCTGGAATCTCCTCTAGTTGCCTGGCAACCTCGCAACGATGACCCCAAGTCACAGATTGTGTGGTGCTGACAAGCAGATTTGACAGAGCAAGGCTAGCTGTTTCCCCCCTGCTTCTAGTGCTTATGCTACGCTATGCTAATGGTTTCTTGACTCTTGCTCCATAATTAGTGCACGGACATTAGAGTGGTATCAGAAGGTATCCATCTGACCCTTAGCCAAAATATTGAATAAGCATACTTTTTACCTAAACCGTTGAACATGTCCTAGTCATGGCCATACCAAGTACTGAGGTTACTGAGGTCCAGACCTCGGTATTTGGAAAAC
Organism: Etheostoma spectabile; assembly: GCF_008692095.1. NCBI lineage: Eukaryota > Metazoa > Chordata > Actinopteri > Perciformes > Percidae > Etheostoma > Etheostoma spectabile. The sequence continues at coordinate 250,044 of NW_022605592.1, read as the reverse complement.
CTGACCAGAAAAGAAACGTGACTGTATGTTCTTGAGCAACTATTTTGCTAAAGAAATTATACCCCAGGGTTTATGAATACAAAAGAAACCTACTCTCTGTAGAGACAATGCACCCTTATGTAAGCAATGGACTTCCATTTTAAATAAATGCTAATGGAATTAATCAAAGAAGACATGCAAAAGGTTTAAATGGAAATTAAATCAAGAGACACCAAAATAAAATTTACCGAGAAATACGTAGACGATCAAGAAATTGAAATATGAACTGGAAGAGAACCTGATGGCAGAAAATGGGATGGAGATGATGTCAGGAACAAAAGGTTTACATGTGGTGTACAAAATCCAACAAGCACAAGAACCTTGGCAAACCCAAGGGACACCTTGTTGAAAAATGAACCCCCTGATCTGACATCCCATTGTTCAGACCATATAGCTAGGATTTTGTGGATCACCTCCTAGGCCTATTAAGTCCCTTCGGTTGTTGGGATCTGGGGATTGCCGAGTGAAGACTGATGATTGACACTTGGATCCACTGATTGCTCACATGTCTATAAATAGGAGTGC
>NW_022605592.1:249230-249470 GCF_008692095.1 Etheostoma spectabile | reverse complement strand
ATTCTGTCTCTCCCTCCTCAAGGTTGCTTGGTTTCATGTTCTAGCCTGGATACATCTACACACATCCATACACTACATCCATTCATCTACACACATCCATACACTTCACACATCACCACACATATCCATACATTACACACCACTACACTACACACATCCATACACTACACACATCACTACACATATCCATACAGTACACGCATCACTACACACATCCATACACTACACACATCACTACAC
>NW_022605592.1:243110-249220 GCF_008692095.1 Etheostoma spectabile | reverse complement strand
ACTACACACATCACTACACACATCCATACACTACACACATCCATAAACTACACATATCCATACTCTACACACATCACTACACATATACATACACTACACACATCCATACACTACACATATCCATACACTACACACATTAGGCATTAACTGAGTGCACGTCTATCTTTGTTTGTTTCAGTAAATTGGATTTAATTGAGCAAACGTGTGTTCTCCACCTTTTGTCATACCTTTGAGCCAGGTAATGACGGTTCCCATAATCTAAAATCTGAATCAATAATAACAATAATTACTTTTCTCCATCTTATTAACACATTTAAATGTTTAACCAGCCTAATCCACACAATCCCGTTGCTGCCTTTGTCGCCTGCCGCTGCCGACAACAACCCATGGAGCCTGGTGGTCCGGCTATGACCTACACACGACAGGTCCCTTTGCAACGAAAACTTTTAGTTTATGTCCCCCTCAAAAACAGGTATTTGTAGTGGTTATGACCGTATTACAAATGATGCCTGTGGCTTGCACAGTACTAGCACTACTGAAGGCTAGCTGTAGTCTCACGCTGAAGGCCCGTGGGAATTCAGTTGTTGCAGGAAATGGTAAAGAGTAGTGTGCAGACTGGAGCGTAGTATGTGAAGAGTGAAGATCCGAGGTGTTAACAAGGGAAGAAGCTTGGAGTAAGAATAACGTGTGTTGATCTACTGTGGAAAAGAAATGGTTTGTGTGGATTGTTGTCGGCAGCAGCAGGCGACGAAGGCGGCGTCGGGTGAGAAAGCAGAGAGGGCCGAAGCAAGGTTGCCGGGAACTGCTGCGTGAAACCTGGCTGAACCCCGTCATCCCGGACGCTTTGCAGCTAACATGCCGAGCTAGCTACCGACAGTATTGAGACAAGTGACAGTACACACTTTAATTTAAATGGTTTCTTCACAATGTCTGAGTTGAAAATGCATCTTATTGTCACATAAGGGCCCTGTTCATGTTGCACTACAGTTACCATTAACACCATTATAAACACCACTATTTGTTATTATTAATAAAATATTTGGTATTGTGACAATAAATCTGAATAACATAAGTACTATTTTAAGGCAATCATTAAGAGCAACAACATCAATTATAAAGCCATAAGAACAGGTCAACTTCGCGGAAGTGAGACATACGCCACGCAACAGTGCCAAACAGCACACCATCAGCGGTTATATGCAAGCGTACCAGACCTAAAGCTGTAGGGATCGTAGATCTGAGAGGATGTCATTGCCTTCCAGACGACTATATGAAGAGTAAGCAGAAGAAGACCACCGACCCATCTTTTGAAATGAAGTCCGAGACATACCTTGATTGACCGCTGTAGCAGACCCTATCCAGAACAAATGTCCTAGGATCATGCAAACTAACTCCAAACGATGCCTCAACCAACCGTTTAAGCTTTCAGGTTAGTGTGGTGATGTTTCAACCCCCCACCCCCCTGGGTGTTGGTTCCAGAGGAGTGAAGCATGATAGCCGAAGGCTGCTCCCAACCTACTTTTAGACACTCTAGGAACCACAAGTAGCTCTGAAATCTGGGAGCGTATTGCTCTAGTGGGTCAATAAGACACCAAGAACTCTTCTAGATATGTCGGTGCCAGACCATTTAGTGTTGTAGGACAGGAGAAGAAGAATCCCAGATTTTACAGGAAGTCAATGCAGACAGGAAAGGACAAGGGCAGAGAAATATTATCTCCATTCTTAGGTCTCATCAAAACCAATTACCATAGTCCAGTCTAGAAGCAACAACTGCATCACTAGTCTCCAGTATTGTTTTGAGACAGGATAGAATATCCTGATCAAAATACCTCCTAGAGTACGGAGGTGTTAAGGCCCCAGCACAATATCTTCAGGTCTGTTTGGGTTTAACATCAGAATTTGTAGGACATCCAGGATTCATATCTGTAATGCATGCTTCAAGTTTAGCTAACTGACTGGTTTCGTAGGGCTTGACTGCCCAGTATATTTGGGTGTCATCCACATAATGGCAAGAGTAATTGAGAGTTACCTATGATGTAATGCCTGCAACAGAAAGACAATATTGACACATGCAAAAGAAAGTCAATTAACAAAAGTAATACAGTACGCAAAGAAATGTTAAACCACTTAGAAAACATAATGGACCACCATGAGAAAAAAATAAAGTCTGCAAAATACAAAATCTCGGCATCTCAGGCCGGTGGCAAGTAAACTCCTGCATTAGTTTACTTGAGACTAATACTGAGACTCACTAGTCTTAGTGTTGGAAGGGTTAGCCTCTTGGCTCTAGCTCCATAATTAGTGCAGGAGTGGTATCAAAAGCAATCACTAAACACACTTTTTACCTAAACCATTGAAGATATCCTAGGCATGGCCATTCACCACTGAGGTCACAATCACCTAAAAATAACTTTTATTTGGCGCAACAGAGATATTGTAATAATGCCAAGATGGTCGTCTTGCTCATCTGATCACTATCAGTGTGTGTGTGTGTGTGTGTGCAATATATTGTGGTTATTACATTCTTTTCTAAACATGGTGGTTCTCTGTCTGTTTCTTTAAATCCAAACTCCAAATTCATCTCTTTGCCTTAACTTTTAATTATTTACTTATTCTTTCATTATACAAGTCTCCATGTAATATAAGCAGAGTAATCCTGCCAATAAGAAGAATACTGACCTTTAGAAAGCCACTGCTTCTCAATAAGCCTCTGGTGTTTGTGACCCACAAACACTGCTGTATGCCTCTCTCTTTTTCTCCCTATGTCTCTCCATCCCTCTCCTTTTTCTCCGGCTGCTCTGTGCTGGACCATCGGCTGTCCCAGACGCAAATGATCTGCTCAGTTTGGCTTCTTGTACGTTTGGTAGCCTGTCTTCTTTCCCAGTTGCATGGTGGAGAGGAGGTTGTGTGGCTCAGGCTCTTGCTGTTTGGCAACCAATCTTTCTCACTTATGTTCTTTGGATGTAACGATATATCAAATGTAGCAATATTGTGATAAAAAAAAATGTATTAATACCAATGTGGGACGGACATAGTCTACGATATAACATAATTTCACTAGTATAGCTGCGTTCTCCTATCTCTCCTGTATATCCTTGAAAATAGTGTTTTTTGTTTTGTCATACTAGTCAAGAAGACAGACTCCCTTCAACTCTCGTGTGCATAAAAAGCATTGACAACCACCGTCTTCACAGAGAGATTGGAAACAAGAAATTGTCGGGTGAAGATAAATTGCAGCGACGAAATGAAGAAATTGAATTTCAGATTGTGGATGCTCCATTGACGAGCTCATGTGAGGCAGATAGCCCTTCTCTCTTCCCCAGTCTTTGTTTAAGGCCCCGACCTTTCTTGGTTTATACAAAAAAATGGGACAAAACTGAAAACAGATGTTTTCATTCTTAAGAGCCTTCCAGAAAGTTCATGTACTTTCCCCGATTTCTACATTTTTTCAAACGCTGCCACCCTAGCGTAGCCTATCTCACAAGCCCACTGGTGGATTGACTGCACCCCACTCATCCATGTCTAACACAGCCATCAGCAGAGGCTGGACATTATCCTGGACCCTCGCCAACAGGTCACTCCATATTCTTTACGATTGCCATCGCCTTTTGGGGGCATTTAATTGCCTTGTGTCAACTCCTCTAAAACGATGAAGCGGCAAAGTTCCTTCAGAAGTTCTTGCTGAGAATTTCTCTAGTGATGCAATTATTTTACCAATATCCACCGCCTGTTTACTTTTGTCCTGCTACGGTCTTGTGTAATAAAGACACAAATCTAACTCCATAATTTGTTGCTGTGAGAAATAAGTTGTGTATTGCACTTTATATCTCTTCTGTTTCATGTTATCTGCAAACTGAACTGTCAGATTTTCTTTGTTGAAGATTGAGGCAAGTTTATTTTCACTTATTATCACTTTATTTTTGTACAGTTCTGTAAAAAATAAATCTTCCCAGCCCTTGTCATATGATCAGTTAATATTTACCATGAAAAATATCCAAATTTTTGCCTTAAGAACTCATAGAAAATATATATTGTATTTGGATACATAATTAGTTGAATCTTTAAAAATAAATAAAAATAATGATTGGGATGGGTTTGATTTAGCAAAATGACATTGTGTTGTTCTATCCTATCCAATAATTCCTATATTTTTAAGCAGATTTTCTATGCTGTATTCTGATAAAATCGCCCGGCCCCTCCTGACTGATCATTGGTCCCCCCCTGTGTCCCCCCCCTCCCTTAAAAAATCCTGGAATCGCCCTCGACACCTGATGTTCAGAGGGAGCGGGCCTGGCTCTCATTGTATGTCAAAACTGCCAACCACAAATACATAAAGAATGCTTGCACCGAAAAAAAAAATATACAACATGATCAGAAAGTAGTGTACAATATGTGCAAGACAAAAGAAAAGTGTATCAACCTCACGGCTCTTCCAATCTCTCCTCTCTGTCTGGCCACAACATTTCATCAGCATCACACCTAGTGTCCTCTCTAACAATGCAACAAGGGAAAAATCTGTTGGCGTGACGCAGCCGCCGCCTACAACAATCTGCTGTGATATCCTCGCAAAAAGCATGCATTGTACTGGGTAAGGACAACAGTTGCCATACAATGTGTGTTTAAAGTGTATCCATTTAACCAATGAAAGGCAGCGATTGGCTGAACAGGAAGCAAAGTGACAGTGGCTGGCTAACACTGGCACATTTATAGAAATGTTGATTAATGTGCATTGTGAAATAAATGAAACAAATGATCTTACAATCGTTCTCTGCTTCACATACGCTGTTCTTCCTCAACTCAGAGTCAGATCGTAGATGATACTTCAGTTAGTCCATTCCAGCCACTCTGTTTTTATGTTTCGGTCACTTATCACCAATCTCTGAGTACGCTGGTTCAAATTGTCATTGTCAAATGTTTTGTTGAAAGTTTAGTGCGTGCCATGGCTGACATCAATACTATTCAGCTGCCCAAATATGCAATGTTTGCAATTGTCTATTGCACTTCTAGAGCACACTCATTTGACTTTAATCATGGACATGGCATTTTTCTTAAATCCAGACAGCTAGCTAGACTATCTGTCCAATCTGAGGACTATGGTTACCTGGTCCTCAGATCTCTGCAGGGTAAATCCAGACAGCTAGCTAGACTATCTGTCCAATCTGAGGACTTGGTTACCTGGTCCTCAGGTCTCTGCAGGGTAAATCCAGACAGCTAGCTAGACTATCTGTCCAACTGAGGACTATGGTTACCTGGTCCTCAGGTCTCTGCAGGGTAAATACAGACAGCTAGCTAGACTATCTGTCCAATCTGAGGACTATGGTTACTGGTCCTCAGATCTCTGCAGGGTAAATCCAGACAGCTAGCTAGACTATCTGTCCAATCTGAGGACTATGGTTACCTGGTCCTCAGGTCTCTGCAGGGTAAATACAGACAGCTAGCTAGACTATCTGTCCAATCTGAGGACTATGGTTACCTGGTCTCAGATCTCGCAGGGTAAACCAGACAGCTAGCTAGACTATCTGTCCAATCTGAGGACTATGGTTACCTGGTCCTCAGATCTCTGCAGGGTAAATCCAGACAGCTAGCTAGACTATCTGTCCAATCTGAGGACTATGGTTACCTGGTCCTCAGATCTCTGCAGGGTAAATCCAGACAGCTAGCTAGACTATCTGTCCAATCTGAGGACTATGGTTACCTCAGACCATCTTAATTCTCCAGGTTGGAGGACGGCTCGTTTTGATAAAAATGAGTTTGCAGCTCATTGCTAACCTTGCTACGTTAGGAAAGATGCGTCATTTGGGATTTAGTTTCATTTTGAGTAATTGATCCCAGAAGTTTGAATCTGTGAATATCTTTCTAACTTTGCTCACATTTATTAAACTGAGAGCATGGATTATGAATCTGTGCTCACATTTTATTTAATTGGAACAGATTTGTATTCTGTGCACACGGTTTACTTTTTTATTCTCAGCTGACCCCAGGGGGGCTCCGTAGAAGTTCAAGTTGCACAGGGAAAACATCCCACAATTAAGTTACTGTATGACTGGGGGACAGGAGTAGTGACGGCCAAATGAAGCTTGGTGAACCAGTGTGTTTATTTTCTGAGCCAC
>NW_022605592.1:242943-243100 GCF_008692095.1 Etheostoma spectabile | reverse complement strand
TCTTGGTTTTAAGAGAAAGGCCTAAGGCGTTGCAATTCAGTGTTGAACAGAGAGCGCCATCTAGTGGCTCTGAAAATAAAGACACAGGTTCACTCCCTACCTACCAACCTTCCAATTTTTCATGAGCTTTGTTTTAATTTGCGAGTTTGGGAGTTAT
>NW_022605592.1:242123-242933 GCF_008692095.1 Etheostoma spectabile | reverse complement strand
GGTGCTAGTTTCCTTTGCTTCATCACCTTCTTTCTGAGAGGAGCAACAGAGTCAAAGTCGTCTGTAGCGAGGTCGTAGCAACGTTCACTAAGTTATCAATTTGGGAGGGACTAAAGTTAACATAAAGGTCCTCTGATATTAAGGCATGGCATTGAGTTAAGTGTTGTTGGAATATCTTCCTTAAATTAGTGGAGAAGCATTTATTTACTTTAGTATAGTCAAGTAGTAAGAATTAAAAAGTTAGTAGAGAATGATCAGATAATAAATAAAGAATAATAAAGGATAATAAAGGACTCCAGGGAAAGGCTTAGTCAGAAACATGCAATTAAGAGACATGAATATGTTTGGTAAAGACCTATTTATCATATGATGTATATTTAGTAAAGAAGTGGTAATGAAGGGTAAAGCTTCTTGAAGTAGCCTAGTTAGGATGTGATCTAAGAACAGTACAAATACTTTGTTACTGTACGTTTCTGATATTTTTACTTTACTATTTATTTTTGTGCAAACTTTTTACTTTTACTCCTTACATTTTTACACAAATGTCAGTACTTTTTACTCCTTACATTTTACAAATTTGGCTCGTTACTTTAGTTTTGTCCAAGATGTCGTCATGTTGGGGAATAGCGGGGGTGCACGCCACACGGAGAAGAGAGTGAGAGAAAAGAAAAAGAGACTAGCTGTCCGGTGGATAATCCGAGTGTGTGTGTGAGTCTTTAAGAACTGTAAGTGGTATAACTCATGTTGTCAGTTCATTTACGCCTGTGGTTGTGTTGGTCTGTAGTTCTTGCACATTTAAAGTTAGTTAGC
>NW_022605592.1:242000-242113 GCF_008692095.1 Etheostoma spectabile | reverse complement strand
TCTGTTGTTTGTGTTCTCCACCTGTTACCTAGGTTACACGTTGCTTGATTGTAACAAAGACACATCAGAGAGAAGTTGTCTCCGTCTGTGTTTTAACAGACACACCTGGGGGG
>NW_022605592.1:241719-241990 GCF_008692095.1 Etheostoma spectabile | reverse complement strand
CCAGAATCAGCTTTAAATCCAGTCCTCATCTAGTCCTCACTAACAGTTCTACAATCATTTCACTGGAGTTATCATTATTATTGTTCGCATCATCAATACCACATTCAGTCTAATGAATAATGGTAATGGTACTAATATTAGCACATAGTAGTATGGACGGAGACATGATAGAAAATGAAGAAAACAGAGATCCCAGAGATTCAGAAGACAAGTAGAAAGACATTCCCATCATCCTCAGCCTGATCTGAGAGATGTTTGAGACAGGAGACAT
>NW_022605592.1:241563-241709 GCF_008692095.1 Etheostoma spectabile | reverse complement strand
TCCTGGCCAATGTGCTGGGGAACTTCATCATTAATCTGTTTAGTAATTCATATTTCATCATTTATTTTCTTTCCAGAAGCCATATTTGAACACACACATACATGTAGATTCATTTAAATGTTAAGGGGAAGATTATAAAAGAGAAA
>NW_022605592.1:234824-241553 GCF_008692095.1 Etheostoma spectabile | reverse complement strand
GATCTGTGAATTCTCACAGAATCACAATAACTTAATATCTCGCTGCTCAGTCAGAATCTTATTAACCTGGAGTCCCAGTCTCTGTCTCAACAATCATAATCATAATCATATCTGTGATGTTTTAGGCCTATTGGCAGACATCTCTAATAGAATCTTATCATTAAAGAAGCACATTCAGTTGTTACTACGCAGAGCTTTAGGAAGAGAGCTTGAAGCATGCATGGAATGGTGGACCCAAGTGCAGAGAGGAGGAGAGAAAGGTTCAGCTTAAAGGTTTATTAAAATAAAAAGCAAAGTACAAATAAACAAAGGAAGTCCTGAGAGGGACAGGCAAAAACTAAATCCAGAGTCCAAAACATCCAGGGAGCAAGGAACCAGAACCAAACCAACAAGGGGAGACACAACGCTACAACAGAAATACTCCAATGATCTGACACAGGACATGGGACGCACCAAGACCAAATCCAGAAGGAACGAGAGGCAGGTGACAAGAGGGCTGGGAAACAGGTGGAAGACAACAGGTAATCACGGGAGCGGGAAAACACAGGAAGTAAAACTAAAGACAAGACAAGACAGGATAACAGAATATATACAAGACCAGACCAAAAATAAAAACATACAATAATCATAAGACATGACAGTAACCAGGCTAAGGAATTAAAACAGGAAAACAGACTACCAAAATAAGACAAGACCAAACACCCAAACCACAACAATAGAGCTGTGACTCTCAGCCTGGCTCAAGTGCTGTTCTTATTATCCTCTATTAATGATGAGTAATAGGCTGCTGGGACTTCCTAGACTTTTTCAGACTGTCTTGCAAGACTAAACAAGATTCTTCCAGACTGGTGGATCGCCATTTTTTTACAAGTTTACATAAGGTTGGTTTTAATTTGCTGATTTGGGAGTTCTAGTTGCATCATGGTCTTTTTCATAGGAGCAGCAGAGTCAAGTGTTGTTTGCAGTGAGCCTGTAGGACTGTCCTAGACATGATCAACTGAAGTGGGACTAAATTAACAGAACATCTGTTATATTGAGGAATTGCATCTAAGTAAATGTCAATGGAATTTAACCACAGCCGTATCAAATAGACAGTGAGTGGGGTTTTTGTACACTCTGACTTAAGCCAATACAGTTGTGAGATAAATGCAATACTATGGCAAAACTTAAAAAAGCTTAACTCTCAGAGAAAACATTTTATTGTTTTGGTTTAAGACCAGCCAGACAATTGGAAGAGCCATTTCATTCATCTCTACACAAACAAATATGTAAACCAATGAGCAGACTCCTCTCATCCATTCGTCTTGGCCTGGCTACTCTCCTTCAGTTTTCAGGGATTTAAAGATTAAAGCATGGCAGTTCTGCTTTTTAAGTTATTGGTGTTCTTTTTGTTGAAATAAATACATGGACATTGTTAAATCTGACTGTTATGTCCCATGATGTGGTATGTGAAACAGGGCAAAAGGCAATTTATACTTTGGATGGGTTGATGTATGAGAGTTACTTTTCGTGGTTTTATTTGGAAGTTTTAAGTTAGTTTGCTGTCTTTTCATCAATTCTTTTTTGGGCCTTTTGGGGCTTTGTTGACAGGACAGCTGAATAAATGAAAGCGGAGAGAGAGAAGGGAGAACTACACGCAGCAAAGGACCATAGGTCGGAGAATAACCCAGGCCCGCTGCCTTGAGGAGTAAACTTCTACATATGGCGCCCGCTCGACCAACTGAGCTACCTGGGCGCCCATATCATGTAGAGTTTTTACCAGAATCACTTTACCTACCGCTCCTAAACTGCACCCCCACCACTCACGGCAGCCAATCAACACAAGGAGCAGGTGTGCAGGACCCATTTTAGTTTGCTTTTGATTCAATCAACCGCACCCCCGCCACATCCGTCCTGTTGTACACTATACATCTGTGATGACATGTGACAGCAATGTGAAAGCAAGGTTTCCAATTAGGTTTCTTAATAATTCCCCAGTTCTTAGAAATTTGAAAAGGCTTTATTGAAAACCTGCTGTTGCCTAGTAGATCCTTGCTTCCAGTACAGAGGGTGGGTGGAACTTCACATTCTTGTGACCACTCCTAGATCCAAAGTCCCCTCTGTGCTGAAGCTGCGTTGGCTCTCTGGGCAAATGCAAGCTGCAAATGCTCTGCCCAGTGTTCTAGCAATTGAGGAAAACATCTTCTTTGTGGAGGCAGCTCTCCTGCTCATGGGTGGGCGTTGCCGTGGCTCGGTTTGGTCTGTCAAAGTTTCTTCTTTACACAAATGTTTGGTGGAAAAAAATAAAAACGTTAATATTCATTTCTTTTCTTCCAATACTGTCACACTATTAAACTAACATATTTATGAATGTGATACAAATAGATTTGTGTATGAAAAGCTGATATTTGCATAGAGGGGCTTTTGATATTGACACTACACAAGTGAAAAATACATGAAAAATAACTAAATGTACATGTTTAAGTTCCAAGATAGTGAACCTACACAGGATTGCAAACTGTAGCAAGACAGTCTGTGGTTTTGCTAGTAAATCTCAATATGAAAGCTAAATTATCATAGAATGAACACAACTCTGAAGTACCCTGTGGCTGGCTCCGGTCCTGGTCCCTGGCCAAAGAGATGAAAGGTCTAGTCTCGCTAAACTTTTTCTTTTTGCTGCACAGTTTTTTTAACTTCTTAAAGAAGTTTTCTTGGCTGTGTTTCGATGACATTCTGGATATGTAAGCATTCCCAGCTGTGTCCTCAGTGCTCTCACAATAGCCTTCTCAAAAGTGGGATCACCTGATCTTACAACCTCCTTCAATTCATCTACTGAACCAAACTCCAGCAGGAGGTCGCTAATGCTAGCCTGGTAAATGTCTTTGAAACTCCGACCCATCAAGGTGTCATAGAAGTGGTTGTACAGCATAGGATCCACACCTTGAAGATGATGAATCACTTTCTTTACAGCTTCACTAATCATTTCACTGTTTTCAACACCGATGACGATAAGCATCTCACGAACCAGCAAAGTACACAGGGGTGCGAGAACATTGCCTCCCAGCAACTGCGACTGCATTAGCTCAGGCGGCTCCGGGATAACTTCATATGTGATTTCTTGACTCAACACTGGAATTATGCTAGGAGACGGAGGAGTTAAAGGCACTATTTCTAAATGGTCCCCTGCTCCATGTCCTACAAGCATGAACTCAAGATCTACAGACAGTTGTTCGAAAGCGAGTGGAGATGGATAAGACAACTGCTCTGAGTGTAGTTCTGACCAAAGGAGAACCTGCACAGCACAACGAGTAACAACCTCTGCTGTCCTCAGGTAAAGAGCATGAGCAACAATGTCTGGGTCGACGACGCTCTTTCGCCTCCGGTTTCTGTGGATCATAGTGTCACAAATGCGTGTTCCAGCTAGCGCTAATGGAATCTGGTAGTCACGTCCACTCATTACCACGTTAAAGCTTCTGTCCGTGAGTTCTCTTAGTTTACCGACCTCCAGCCAACTGTCTGTCTGCACAGCCCCCTGCAGATCTACTTCCAACAAATCTTGTACCAGTTCGTCAGCTATATTCTTAATAGACTCAATCTCTATGGGACTTAAACGAGAAGAATGGTCCTCAGTTGTAGCAATCACTGTAATTGAACTAAAGGGACACCTCTCAGATTGGGACTCTGTGTCGTTGCTGTCAGGCACAGCACCTGGTATGGAATCCAGACCACAATAGAAGGACATGACAGACTCTTGTCTATCTGATTTCCTGTCTTCCACAGTCAAAATGTGTGTATTTGCGCCAACTCTAATACAAACATCTCTATGGTTGCTAGGGCTCATTTCACAGTTTGGCATTTGAGCATTTTTTAGGACTTTCAGCATGCGAATTATGTAATTCTTCACTAATTTCTTTAAGTCACTTCTGGAATTTAAATTGAATACAGGGGGCTCCACTTCTCTGCCTGGTTCATACGATGCAGTCTTGCTCCACTGATCTTCAGTCATCTTTTGAGCTCGCTGCTGAGCTTCGAAGGCTCCTGTCAGTATGGTGGCAAACTGACGAACCATATCTGTAAGTTCTCCAATGGAAGTCACACAGCCACTGACCAAAACCACTGGAAGACTAGACTCCAGGGCGGGAGTCTGAGTGAACAAAGCCAAGACTGAGTTGACAGTCTTTGAAATGTGTCTAAAAAGTGACTTGGAGAATTCATTAGTTGACACAAAATTCTGGAGTTTGATCTTTAGTGCATCAGCCAGTGCCTGTTCAATAGAATCCCCCATGTAGGTGAGGATTCGGTCCTCAGTTAGGCCAAGGACAGATGGAGAAAAGGTGCCATAGGTTCTCTTGTATCTGTAGACCTGTGGCATTAGGACATCCACAATAGTCTCTGCAAAGATCTGGATGAGATCCATGCAAGAATTGGCCAGCACAGTGGTCAAAACACAGCTCACCAAGCCATTTGTCACTAAATCCCAATGCCTGAAAGAAAGAAGTCAATGTTGTGGCTTAAAGATTCAAATCCATCCGAACAAAACTCAGTTTTTCACAATTTATACACAAATGTGTCTAACTGCCACTTTGCTTTTGTAATAACAATGTGGCCATGACATGTCCTCCTAAGAATACTAATACATATATAATACTATATTTTTAGCTGTAGCACTTACTTTGTGGTAATTTGTATCAAACATTTGTTGATTGTAAAACCGACTTCCTTTGGATCAACATGTGGAAGGTCAATATGCAGAGTATCAGGCGTCTGCACCAATGCAGCAGAACACCCTTGGTTCTGGGCTGGTTGTTCAGTCATAGTTCCTCAAGAAATCTGAAAAACCAAAAACGGAACATTTATCTTTGCAGATGTGGTATTTTTTCAGGGTTTACAGCACCAGAAGTGTGTAGGGTCTTTTATGAAACTAGTACAGTGCTCGTTCAAAATGGGCCTCATTGGAAAGGGCCTGTGGTAGTGCTGCTTGTAGAATTCTCCAGAACCAAATTGTACCCCAAAGTTACTTACAGAAGGACCCAAAATCACTTAATATTCAATGGGTGTGTGCGTGGAGAGAGGGAGAGAGAGAGAGAGAGCGAAAAGAAAAGGGGGAAGGCAATAATAAACATTTTAGTGTTGTCTTTTTCGTCAACAATTTTGCACGTTGATATCACCAAAGTCAGCGATTACCGACGTTGTGTTGTCTCGTCACTTGAGCAAAGGGGTTGATTTCGATACAGGCTTAGTGGCTGGGCGGTTGACGGCAAGTATGGATTTGATTCTTTGAGGTATTTAGCAGACGGTAATGTCATTAGTGTTCTAAGTTAGCAGTAGTTAATTAACCGGACCCAGTGGGAATCTGATAACTGTCTTGGCCTGGTCAGCTCCGTCACGTTCTGCCTCTAATTAGAAGTGGTGAATGTACAGCTCACAGCAATATAACATGATATAGTGTTTGGCTTTTGTTTGACATTTAGTGTTTTTATTTAGTTTCCTTTTAGCAAAATAATAGACACAGAAAGGCCAGCGTTACGTAGCGCTGGCTACGTTTTTTAACACAACAGCTGATGCTCCCGCAGAGTTTGCTTGGTATTTCCAGCAGTCGTGTTACGTTAAAAGCAGCAGAAAATGAAGAGCAGCCCAAGCCGGTGAACCTCCCAACCCCGCCGCGGTCCAGAGCGTGACAACAGCCTACAGCATGCTGCGTCGGCACTTTATTGTTCAGCAGTAGAGTTTTAGTCCCAGTTTTTAATATCCAATGCTGTCCAAATTACTCCAAAAGGAAGGGAAATGGTGATGTGTGTTGAGAACATTACTGACCACAAGACTAGGTAGGAGGATTATTTCATGAAAATTGTTTAGTTCAAAATTACAGCTACTTACATTCGGGGAAAAATAAAATGAATAAAACTATTTTTTGGTATAGTTAGCCAAGGTGCAATAATCATCAGAAAGTATAAGACCAACTCACACACTGAAGCTGTCAGCCGTGGCGGACTCTGGAGAAGTAGAGCCAGCTTATCTTTTCCTGCTGGAGAAATGATGGGCCGGTAGCAAGGTTTGTAGAAATAAAACTGTCAGAAAGGTTTGAAAGCTCGGACTCTCAGAAGGTTTGCTGCACTGGAACAGTCTCTGACGGACAGAGGGAACTAACCACAGGAAGGTTCCGGTGTGATGTCCCTCCATTGTGACACAGTTCTAGAATTTCTCTTTCTACTGTCATACTATCATAGCATTCTCTCCACCATAACATATCATTTTACACTTACAAGAAGATATTCAGCATTATGAGATTGTTACTTTAAATACTTTTGGTACTTTTATTTATGTAAAAATGTTAATGCCGGACTTTTACGTTTTACTCATAGTATTTTTTTTACAATGTGATATTGCTATACGTTTACTTACATGGTCATTTGTGGGCCTCCCTTGTGGCTCACCAGGTTTTGTGTGCGCCCCATGTGCTGAGGCTCAGCAGCCCGGGGATCAGTTCCGCCCCCGGCCCTTTGCTGCATGTCACCCTCCTATCTTTACCACTTTCTCCTGCTGTGCTAGCCATTCCAAGGCCAACAAATTATCTTAATTCCTTGTTCGTTTTTTTTCACCTGGACCCTTTTTCACACGCTTTGGTGTCTAAGGGACTAATGTAAATAGAAATCTTTCAACAAAAACTGGTCCAGTATTGCGCAACAATACTACAACCAGTCAACTGGAGTAGCCAGTGACAGCTGATAGCAAAGGGAGAAACAGATTATT
>NW_022605592.1:234069-234814 GCF_008692095.1 Etheostoma spectabile | reverse complement strand
TTGTGACTCTGTGATTGGCCCTTGCCATTTGTGTACGATTCTGATTGGTTTAGCTGGAAGGTGACCGCCTCCAACAGCTGATTGGAGTCAGGTAGAGCGTTGATTAAGAGTGAGATATCCTGAAAGGATTTACACTGAGAGACATTTCAATCAAGAGAGACTAGTTGTAGATATGCAACAGTTATACACAGCATGATAAAATATACATTTATTAGGATAACAGCTGAATTGCTTTAGGAGAGCAATGATTAATAGTTAGGTCTTCCTGAAAGAATTTACGCTGAGCTACATGTGTTTTTGCCACAGACAGGCTCAGGATGTTATTCTTCCTGTCTAACAAAATGGAAAGGATCCCTCGAGAGATAGGCCGTTCCAATAGGGGGAAGGGAGGCAGGCAGGAGTCAGTACACAAGAGAGTTTATCAAAACAAAAATATAATGTCCATACCAGCACGGGGATCAACTAGAGAACCAAAACAAAATCCACAGGGAGAAAAAAATAATCCAAAACACACAGAACGGGAAAACTCACAGGGAATAAACAGGCGTCAGGGAAGAACGCAAATGCAGGGAAAAGAACTGAAACTGGAACACTGAGCACACGCACACCAAACACCAGTACAGACACAACGATCCGACAAGGGGAGCACAGACACTAAATCCTCCTGGTAATGAGATAACAGACACTAAATACTCCTGGTAATGAGATAACAAACACTAAATCCACCAGGTAATGAGATAACAGA
>NW_022605592.1:227305-234059 GCF_008692095.1 Etheostoma spectabile | reverse complement strand
TCTGGGTAATGAGATAACAGACACTAAATACTCCTGGTAATGAGATAACAGACACTAAATCCACCAGGTAATGAGATAACAGACACTAAATACTCTGGGTAATGAGATAACAGACACTAAATCCACCAGGTAATGAGATAACAGACACTAAATACTCTGGGTAATGAGATAACAGACACTAATACTCTGGGTAATGCTTACCCCACATGCCACTCACAAAAACTCCACTCCTCCATCTCTACCTAACTACTGCCTGCACCAACCAGGTCTAAACTCTCTACTATGGGAGACAGGGTCTTCCAGGCAGTCGCCCCACAGCTCTAGAATGCACTCCCAGAGACCCTAAGGGCCCCACAAACTACGGAGATTTTAAGAAGGGCCTAAAGACATTCCTATTTCAAAGGCCTTTAAACCGTCATAGTTTTAATTTTAGTCTTATGGTGTTTATTGCGATTTGTGGACTTTGTTATATTCGGGAACTGTTTTAAATCCTTGCTACTGTAGCACTTTGAGATTTCATTTGAAATGCAAAGGGCATTATAATAAAATGTATTATATTAATCATGAGTGCTGTATTATTGAATATTGGGGAAAAAGTGTGCTAGTTCCAAGCTATATAGCAGTATGTGTCTGCTAATATCCAAGTTTTGACAAGATGAGTAATGGGGCCCAAAGCGTGGCTTGCACTAGAAACATTGGTAAAGAGAAGGTCATGGAGTGACCAAGGCTCTGTCAGAGCATCTTCTAAGGTACGCCAGGAAACAGACACGTCTGGGTTAAACCAGGTGAGGAGGGGCCTTAATACAAAGGACTAGAAATAGTGTTTGAAGTTGGGAACTGAAAGGCCACCATCCTCTCTCCTCCTCTGTAGAGTCGACATCTGAAGTCGCGGCCGCTTGCCATTCCACATAAATTTAGATCCTGCTGATTGTAATTTACACCAGTAGCAGCAGGAGGGGAGGGGTAGCATAGAGCTCACAAAATTGGGTAAAGCATTCATTTTAACACTGGAAATAGGGAGACTTATCCAGACTTTTCCATACCTTCAAAATGCTTTCTAGAGGAACAGAAGGCTCTCACTGATGGAAGGAGGTTTTGGCTAAAACTCACGATACATGGCCCGTTCATTCTTCCTTAACACGGATCAGTTTTCCTGTCCCCTTGCAGAAAATCGCCCACAGCATTAGGTTTCCTCCCCCATTATTCACAGTAGGTATGGTGTTCTTGGGATGCAACTCTGCATTCTCTTCCTCCAACACAACAAGTGAGTTTTTAACCAAAAAAGTCCAGTGGTTTCATCTGACCACATGATATTCTCCCAATCCTCTCTGGATCATCCATATGCTCTCTGGCAGACTTCAGATGGGCCTGGACATGTATGGCTTTAGCAGGGGACACCCTCTCGGCAAGTGTGTCACTGATTTAGCCTCTGTTACTTGGGTCCCAGCTCTCTGCAGGTCATTCATCAGGTCCCTCCGTGGTATTCTGGGATTTCTCATGATCAGTTTGACCGCGAGGGAGATCTTGTGTGGAGCCCCAGGTCGAGGGAGATCACCAATGGTCTTGTATGTCTTCCATTTTCTTCCAATTGCTCCACAGTTGATTTCTTCACACCAACCTGCTTGCCTATTGTAGATTCACTCTGCCCAGCTGGTGCGGGCTCCAGTTTCTTCCGTGTGCCTTGGACAGCTCTTTGGTCTTGACCATGGTTGCATTTGGAGTCTGACGGTTTGAGGCTATGGACAGGTGTCTTTTATACAGATAACGAGTTCAAACAGGTGCCATTAATGCAGGTAACGAGTGGAGGACAGAAGAGCTTCTTAAAGAAGAAGTTACTGGTCTGTGAGAGCCAGACATCTTGCTTGTTTGTGGGTGACCAAAAACTTATTTTCCACCATAATTTACATAGAAATTCTTTGAAAATCCTACAATGTGATTTCCTGGATTTTTTTTCTCATTTTGTCTCTCCTAGTGGAAGTGTACCAAGAGAGAAAATACAGCCCTCTCTCATCTCTCTAAGTAGGGAACTTCCCAGGCAGTGGCTGCTACAACTTTTTGGCCCACTGTAGGTTTTCACTCCCACTGAAGACTTTTCATGTGACATCAAATTTAAAGTTTTTTTTTTTTTTTTTTAGAAGGCGTTTTTACTCCGTTAAACCATTGATTAGAATCACTTCAATTAAAAAAAACTGATTCAAGACCCCCCACCCCACCCTTCCCCTTTCTGTGGTGATTATAATGACACCACATGTGTCTGGAGCTTGTGAAGGGCACTGCAGAAGTGAAAATTGGAGGGAATGACAGATTGCAGGGAGGGATGTTACATGGGACTTATGATGTGCAATGATCAATAAATGTTCCTCTACTACTATACTTTGGTCACCATATTGTGGGGCTTTACGTTCATAAGCTACAGGAAGTACAAGCACTTCTCAGAAATTAGTTTTAATAAATGTTTGTTAAAACACCAGTTGAGTAAATATTAAAATACAGTGTGCTTAAAAACCAATATTATTATTTTTAGGGTGACGTCTTACTCCCCCAGGCTAATTCTGGCAAAAGATAAAATGTAAGAAAAAAGAAATAAACTACATGATTTACAGCTAATATGTAAGAATTGTACACGTCATTTGTTGTTAACAGAAATTCGAATTACTATCCACCGACAGGAAGTGCTTTTATTTGTCTGATAATGAGATGAAAGTAAAGCAACATTCCGTCATGCCACGTTGTTCACCTTCTTGTTTATAAAACTGCAGCTATGGAGGCCAAGGCCCTTCCAGTTCTCTGGACCAGACCAGTTATCTGCATGGACGGTCCATGTGGACAGACAGCTGGGGACTTCCTTTGACACACTGAGCTCTTCTCTACCTATCTTTCGATCTTTATTTATGTGCATCCATGTCCAGAAATGCTTGTTACTAACCTAGCTCTGGGGAGTTCCCATTTTTTCCCCGGAGTCCTATGATTTTCCCAGCATGTTCCTGGATCAGAGAGGCTCCGAAATCAGGGTAGCAGCTGTGCGCCATGGTCCCGCTACACGTTCTGTGATGCCCTGTTCAACTGTACACTGCGGTGCCCTGCTACGTCCTGCTACGTCGTACGCCCTGCTAGTCCTGCTACGTCCTGCTACGTCCTGCTGTGCCTTGTAATGCCCACAGCGTCCTGCTATGCCATAAACTACTACAAAGAACTGCTAACAACATACTAATTTTTTCTATTTTTGTTATTGCCACTCTTCATTCTAACCCAACCGGCCCGTCAGACACCGCCTACCAAGAGCCTGGGTCTGGGTGGGTCTGTCCCACGTTTCCGCCACTGTTTCTTACTCTGGAGGAAACTACTAGAACTTGGGGGCCTTGTAAATTTTGGAGTGTGGTCTAGACTGCTATCTGTAAAGTGTCTCGAGACACTGTTGTTATAAATTGATACTAGAAATAAATTGAAATTTTATTAAACTTAAACCAGAGGACGTCCCGGTAATCCTTTGAAAGAACAATTAGACCATAAAAATAAAAATATGCAATTAATTGTAAGTTATTAGCGAGTTAACTATTGACAATTGTGCTACTATTGCATTTGAATATTTGAATTGATCGACAGCCCTAGTTTCTTGATCTAGCCCACATTGTGAGAAATACATCATTTACCACCAACCATATAAAGGCAGGGTTGGTAAGGTTGAGAAGCTAGTGAGACGTGAAAGTAGAATCTCTCTGTCCAGTGAACTGTAGCTTCCCATGCGTGTAATGGAGCCTGCCAAAGGACAACACAAAAGTGCAAATGTATCAATTTTGCGAAGTATGTGTGATGTGCACACATTATATTTTAATTTTTTTACAGCACATCCTTCTTGGGAAAGTACAGTTTTTGTGCAAATGCATCATTTACAATCTGGCCTGGTGAGCCTAGTAACGGTTGCTAAGCTATATTTGGACAATCGTTGTTTGAAGGAAGTGTCTCATTTTTTAAGCACTAAAAGAAAAAAAGTGGCTGGCAAAAACTTTTAGATACAAAGGTTAGCATTACTAACTGATGGAATGTTTTTACTTGTTTCTGAATGCTGCCACGCCTGAAATAGAAATGGAAATGTCCCGTCCATTGTTATTTCTCAAGTGAAAGCTCACAATGCCAACGATAATCAAAGGGAGAAGGCAGAGACGGGCGGAGGCTGTCCCCATTTCTTGAAGGTGCTCCTGCTGCTTGTCCAGCGCCGGTCACTGGTGGTACATAAAAATGATTCTGAGATTTCTTGAGGAAAGAAAAACTAACGACCAACAATGGGCTGCATTGACCATTGGTTGGTTTTGAATGAATATACTTACTTTACTGATTAATTAAAACATAAAAACATATAAACATATAAACATAAAACAGATTGACATAGTAGAGGAGAAAGGAGCTGGCTGGTGCTCACTATTGGATCTAATCCAGTTGTCAATACTTCAAGTACATCAGTTGTGTTAGTCTGACACTAATATGCAATTTTCCAGCAGTGGTGTCCCCCCAACGTCACTGCATGCCCTATACATCCCGTTCTGAATGTCCACTCCAGTGTCCCAAAGACCAAAGCTGTGCCTATTCAGGGCTGTATTCGGAGACCGATGGCGTGACCAAGCCTGTCCCATTTCTTTCATTTGAAGTTGTGGCCTCCTTTTCCAGAAGTCAGAGGACCCAACTGTTGATCCTTGCAGCCGCAGGATTCCCAGCATTCATTTCGGCATTCAGCCAGAGACAAGGCAAACACAACAAGCAATATATTTTCTTTTTTTTTCTATGTTTGGAGAAAGTTTCAGGCAAGAAATTAACTGTGTAGATGTCAATATACTGCAGGCAATGTGATGAAAATGTATGGCAAATTAAAAATTTGCTCCAAATTTGATTCCCAATGTGTAAGCTTCATAAACTGCCTGACACCAGCTAGCTCTGTGGCAGTAGCTAGATATCTGGCCCCGCTGGAGCACTTCATTAGAATATATATCAATAAAATGCCATACACAGATATTGCCATTGCCAAATAATATAGTTTTTGTGTAATGTAGTCCATGGTCATCATGAGGTTTAAATAGCCTTGTATAAACTCCTTGGTCTGGGACAAGTCTTAACTTGCTGTATATTCATGGGTCTTCAGGTTAATTCTAATGACTCTCAAAACCAGATGACAACCAAAGGTTAACTAATGCCTATCAACACGACAGGACATCAGCACTACTTTCACTTGCTGCTCCCGACCCAAGCCCCACACCAGAGGTGAACCAGTGGAGCTCCACTGCTGTATGTCACTGCTCAAAACACCCAAACAAGAGGCTCGCTAATGCCCATATCTAGGAGGCTAAATGTTATTTCTGGGACTCAAGAAACTGGTTGAGGGGGGACCTCTAGCTCGCCCAGTGAGGCGTTGTCCATGTGGCCATGAGTCCTGCACCTGTAACAATAGGAACTTTACTATATGTGTTTCATTGCAACATGGACCAAAGTTGAAACAGGCTAGTAATAGTAAAGAGATGTGGAAAACCATGGATGTATAGGTGGAAACAATCGGTTTTTGTCACCCCCAGCCTGCGTATGGTAGAACATCATAACCTATCTCATGTGTTTTTAAGGACATAATGTAGTTTGGGACACACACATACATTGGGGGTTCCTCGTGATGGAAGATCTTGTTGTGGTGGACCCCTGTCACCAGTGTGGAAACCACAATGACTTCAGGCTCCGACTACAAGACAGCGATCTGATGACTTTGAAAAGTGTGTAGCCGGATTTTATCTTAAGGCTCGGTTTAGGTGAGTCCTGATTCAGCTCAGTCTATTTCCTGAAAGAAAATCAGAGTGAAATGAACCTTGGATTTTATTTAAAACATGATGAGATAGTCCTGTATACTGTAAACATTGTGACATAATCATCTTCAAATCAAGTGTAAGTCTGCTCCTAACCTTCATCATAGTAGTGGCCTCTCCACACAGAGCAAGCCTCAGCACCTATCGTGCTTCCATTATGGATTTCACAGAGAGGGCTGAGCTCGCTGACCTTTCTGTGACAGTTGCAATTATCAAATAATCTTTACGCTACGTTTTGTGCAATGCTGTAATTTGTCACTATTATTCCACAGAAATAGCAAATAATTGCCCTAGCATGTTGGAGTTTTCTTCACTTGGTGCAAAGATGGAGGAGAGAAGTGCAGCAATAACAATGACGAGTGACAAGTAGTTGAGCCTTTGTTAAAAATGGTATACGTACATGCATCCTTCATCCCACATCCCTTTCTCTACCCTTCCTTCAGCCGCTTCAGCCATTCTTCTCCCACCTTTCACTTACAGCCGGAGCAGCAGCACAAGCAGGAAGACAAGGCTCCGATCACACAGCCGACAGCGCTCGGGCTCGGGACAGGTCAACAGGGCCGGGAGGCATCGTCACAGGGCCGCCGCTGCCTGCCACGCCTCAGGCGCCAATCACAGGCCCTCCCGAGTCTGGCCAATCACAGGCCCTCTCGAGTCCACCAATCACATGTCTTCGCTGTTTCCTCTCCGTGTCCCACTATCACCGGTCTCTCCGTCTTCGACCTATCACCGTCCTCTCCATGTCCCCTATCACGGTCCTCTCCGTGTCCCACCTATCAGCGGTCCTCTCCGTGTCCCCCTATTAGCGGTCCTCTTCGTGTCCCACCTATCACTGGTCCTCTCCGTGTCCTCCTATCAGCGGTCCTCTCCGTGTCCCACCTATCACCGGTCATCTCCGGTCCACCTATCAGCGGTCC
>NW_022605592.1:226903-227280 GCF_008692095.1 Etheostoma spectabile | reverse complement strand
TAATGAGATAACAGACACTAAATACTCTGGGTAATGAGATAACAGACACTAAATACTCTGGGTAATGCTTACCCCACATGCCACCTCACAAAAACTCCACTCCTCCATCTCTACCTACTACTGCCTGCACCAACCAAGGTCTAAACTCTCTACTATGGGAGACAGGGTCTTCCAGGCAGTCGCCCCACAGCTCTAGAATGCACTCCCAGAGACCCTAAGGGCCCCACAAACTACGGAGATTTTTAAGAAGGGCCTAAAGACATTCCTATTTCAAAAGGCCTTTTAAACAGTCATAGTTTTAATTTTAGTCTTATGGTGTTTTATTGCGATTTGTGGACTTTGTTATATTCTGGGAACTGTTTTTAACTCCTTGCTAC
>NW_022605592.1:226301-226893 GCF_008692095.1 Etheostoma spectabile | reverse complement strand
TTGAGATTTCATTTGAAATGCAAAGGGCATTATAAATAAAATGTATTATTATTAATCATGAGTGCTGTATTATTGAATATTGGGGAAAAAGTGTGCTAGTTCCAAGCTATATAGCAGTATGTGTCTGCTAATATCCAAGTTTTGACAAGATGATTTATGGGGCCCCAAGCGTGGCTTGGCACTAGACATTGGGGTCAAAAGGGAATGTCATGGGTGACCAAGGCTCTGTCAGAGCATCTTCTAGTAACGCCGGAAACAGACACGTCTGTGTAAACCAGTGAGGAGGGGCCTTAATACAAAGACTAGAAATAGTGTTTGAAGTTGGGACTGAAAGCCGCACATCCTCTCTCCTCCTCTGTAGAGTCGACATCTGAAGTCGCGGAACCAGCTTCCATTCCACATAAATTTAGATCCTGCTGATTGTAATTTACACCAGTAGCTAGCAGGAGGGGAGGGGGTAGCATAGAGCTCACAAAATTGGGTAAAGCATTCATTTTAACCACTGAGAAATAGGGAGACTTATCCAGACTTTTCCATATCCTTCAAAATGCTTTCTAGAGGAACAGAAGGCTCTCACTGATGGAAGGAGGTT
>NW_022605592.1:226161-226291 GCF_008692095.1 Etheostoma spectabile | reverse complement strand
AATCTCACGATACATGGCCCCGTTCATCCTTTCCTTAACACGGATCAGTTTTCCTGTCCCCTTTGCAGAAAATCCGCCCCAAAGCATTAGGTTTCCTCCCCCATTATTCACAGTAGGTATGGTGTTCTTG
>NW_022605592.1:224408-226151 GCF_008692095.1 Etheostoma spectabile | reverse complement strand
CTGCATTCTTCTTCCTCCAAACACAACAAGTTGAGTTTTTAACCAAAAAGTTCCATGTTGGTTTCATCTGACCACATGATATTCTCCCAATCCTCTTCTGGATCATCCATATGCTCTCTGGCAGACTTCAGATGGGCCTGGACATGTACTGGCTTTAGCAGGGGGACACCCTCTCGGCATAGTGTGTCACTGATTATAGCCTCTGTTACTTTGGTCCCAGCTCTCTGCAGGTCATTCATCAGGTCCCTCCGTGTAGTTCTGGGATTTCTCATGATCAGTTTGACCCCGCGAGGCGAGATCTTGTGTGGAGCCCCAGGTCGAGGGAGATCACCAATGGTCTTGTATGTCTTCCATTTTCTTCCAATTGCTCCCACAGTTGATTTCTTCACACCAACCTGCTTGCCTATTGTAGATTCACTCTGCCCAGCCTGGTGCAGGGCTCCAGTTCTCTTCCTGGTGTCCTTGGACAGCTCTTTGGTCTTGACCATGGTTGCATTTGGAGTCTGACGGTTTGAGGCTATGGACAGGTGTCTTTTATACAGATAACGAGTTCAAACAGGTGCCATTAATGCAGGTAACAGTGGAGGACAGAAGAGCTTCTTAAAGAAGAAGTTACTGGTCTGTGAGAGCCAGACATCTTGCTTGTTTGTGGGTGACCAAAAACTTATTTCCACCATAATTTACATAGAAATTCTTTGAAAATCCTACAATGTGATTTCCTGGATTTTTTTTCTCATTTTGTCTCTCCTAGTGGAAGTGTACCTAAGAGAGAAAATACAGCCCTCTCTCATCTCTCTAAGTAGGAGAACTGTCCCAGGCAGTGGCTGCCTACATACTTTTTGGCCCCACTGTAGGTTTTCACTCCCACTGAAGACTTTTTTCATGTGACATCAAATTTAAAGTTTTTTTTTTTTTTTTTTAGAAGGTCGTTTTTACTCCGTTAATACACATTGATTAGAATCACTTCAATTAAAAAAAACTGATTCAAGACCCCCCCACCCCCACCCCCTTCCCCTTTCTGTGGTGATTATAATGACACCACATGTGTCTGGAGCTTGTGAAGGGCACTGCAGAAGTGAAAATTGGAGGGAAATTGACAGCATTGCAGGGAGGGATGTTACATGGCACTTATGATTGTGCAATGATCAATAAATGTTCCATCTCTACTACTAAAACTCTTGGTCACCATATTGTGGTGCTTTACGTTCAAATAAGCTACAGGAAGTACAAGCACTTCTCAGAAATTAGAATAATTTAATAAATGTTTGTTTAAAACACCAGTCTGAAGTAAATATTAAAATACAGTGTGCTTAAAAACCAATATTATTATTTTTAGGGTGACGTCTTACTCCCTCCAGGCTAATTCTGGCAAAAAGATAAACTTGTAAGAAAAAAGAAATTACACTACATGATTTACAGCTAATATGTAAGAATTGTACACGTCATTTGTTGTTAACAGAAATTCAGAATTACTATCCACCGTCACAGGAAGTGCTTTTATTTTGTCTGTATAATGAGATGAAAGTAAAGCAACATTTCCGTCATGCCCACGTTTGTTCACCTTCTTGTTTATAAAACTGCAGCTAATGGAGCCCAAGGCCCTTCCAGTTCTCTGGACCAGACCAGTTATCTGCATGGACGGTCCATGTGGACAGACAGCTGGGGACTTCCTTTGACACACTGAGCTCTTCTCTACTCTATCTTTCGATCTTTCTATTTATGTGCATCCATGTCCCAGAAATG
>NW_022605592.1:223953-224398 GCF_008692095.1 Etheostoma spectabile | reverse complement strand
ACCTAGCTCTGGGGAGTCATTCCCCGGAGTCCTTATGGATTTTTCCCCAGCATGTTCCCTTGGATCAGAGAGGCTCCGAAATCAGGGTAGCAGCTGTCGCCATGGTCCCGCTACACGTTCTGTGATGCCATGTTCAACTGCTACACTGCGGTGCCCTGCTACGTCCTGCTACGTCCTGCTACGCCCTGCTACGTCCTGCTACGTCCTGCTACGTCCTGCTGTGCCTTGTAATGCCCACAGCGTCCTGCTATGCCATAAACTACTACAAAGAACTGCTACAAACTACTAATTTTTTCTATTTTTGTTATTGCCACTCTTCATTCTAACCCCAACCGGCCCGTCAGACACCGCCTACCAAGAGCCTGGGTCTGGGTCTGGGTCTGTCCCACGTTTCCGCCACTGTTTCTTACTCTGGAGGAAACTACTAGAACTGTTGGGTCCTTGT
>NW_022605592.1:219846-223943 GCF_008692095.1 Etheostoma spectabile | reverse complement strand
TGGAGTGTGGTCTAGACCTGCTCTATCTGTAAAGTGTCTCGAGACAACTGTTGTTATAAATTGATACTAGAAATAAAATTGAAATTTATTTAAACTTAACACCAGAGGACGTCCAGGTACTCCTTTGAAAGAACAATTAGACCATAAAAATAAAAATATGCAATTAATTTGTTAAGTTATTAGCGAGTTAACTATTGACAATTGTGCTACTAATTGCATTTGAATATTTGAATTGATCGACAGCCCTAGTTTCTTGATC
Organism: Etheostoma spectabile; assembly: GCF_008692095.1. Lineage (NCBI taxonomy): Eukaryota > Metazoa > Chordata > Actinopteri > Perciformes > Percidae > Etheostoma > Etheostoma spectabile. The sequence continues at coordinate 223,684 of NW_022605592.1, read as the reverse complement.
TAGCCCACATTGTGAGAAATACATCATTTACCACCAACCATATAAAGGCAGGGTTGGTAAGGTTGAGAAGCTAGTGAGACGTGAAAGTAGAATCTCCTCTGTCCAGTGAACTGTAGCTTCCCCATGCCGTGCTAATGGAGCCTGCCAAAGGGACAACACAAAAGTGCAAATGTATCAATTTTGCGAAGTATGTGTGATGTGCACACATTCTATATTTTAATTTTTTTACAGCACATCCTTCTTGGGAAAGTACACGTTTTTTGTGCAAATGCATCATTTACACATCTGGCCTATGGTGAGCCTAGTAACGGTTGCTAAGCTATATTTGGACAATCGTTGTTTGAAGGAAGTGTCTCATTTTTTAAGCACTAAAAGAAAAAAAGTGGCTGGCAAAAAATCTTTTAGATACAAAGGTTAAGCATTACTAACTGATGGAAATGTTTTTTACTTGTTTCTGAATTGCTGCCACGCCTGAAATAGAAATGGAAATGTCCAGTCCATTGTTATTTCTTCAAGTGAAAGCTCACAATGCCAACGATAATCAAAGGGAGAAGGCAGAGACGGGCGGAGGCTGTCCCCATTTCTTTGAAGGTGCTCCTGCTGCTTGTCCAGCGCCGGTCACTGGTGTACAATAAAAATGATTCTTGAGATTTCTTGAGGAAAGAAAAACTAACGACCAAACAATGGGCTGCATTTGACCATTTGGTTGGTTTTGAATTGAATCTACTTACTTTACTGATTTAATTAAAACATTAAAAACATATAAACATATAAACATAACACAGATTGACATAGTAGAGGAGAAAGAAGCTGGTCTGGTGCTACCACTATTGGATCCTAATCCAGTCTGTCAATACTTCAAGTACATCAGTTGTGTTAGTGCTGACACTAATTATGCAATTATTCCAGCCAGTGGTGTCCCCCCAACTGTCACTGCATGCCCTATACATCCCGTTCTGAATGTCCACTTCCAGTGTCCCAAAGACCAAAGCTGTGTCCCTATTCAGGGCCTGTATTCGTAGACCGATGGCGTGACCAAGCCTGTCCCATTTCATTTCATTTTGAAGTTGTGGCCTCCTTTTCCAGAAGTCAGAGGACCCAACTGTTGTATCCTTCGCAGCCGCAGGATTCCCAGCATTCATTTCGGCATTCAGCCAGAGACACAGGCAAACACAACAAGCAATATATATTTTCTTTTTTTCTTCTATGTTTGGAGAAAGTTTCAGGCAAGAAATTAACTGTGTAGATGTCAAATATACTGCAGGCAATGTGATGAAAATGTATGGCAAATTAAAAATTTGCTCCAAATTTGATTCCCAATGTGTAAGCTTCATAAACTGCCTGACACCAGCTAGCTCTGTGGCAGTAGCTAGATATCTGGCCCCGCTGGAGCACTTCCATTAGAATATAATATCAATAAAATGCCATTTTACACAGATATTGCCATTGCCAAATAATATAGTTTTTGTGTAATGTAGTCCATGGTCATCATGAGGTTTAAATAGCCTTGTATAAACTCCTTGGTCTGGGACAAGTCTTAACTTGCTGTATATTCATGGGTCCCTTCAGGTTAAATTCTAATGACTCTCAAAACCAGATGAACACCAACTGGTTAACTAATGCCTATTCAACACGACAGGACATCAGCACTACTTTCACTTGCTGCTCCCGACCCAAGCCCCACACCAGAGGTGAACCAGTGGAGCTCCACTGCTGTATGTCAACTGCTCAAAACACACAAACAAGAGGCTCGCTAATGCCCATATCTAGGAGGCTAAATGTTATTTCTGGGACTCAAGAAACTGGTTGAGGGGGCGACCTCTAGCTCGCCCAGTGAGAGCGTTCGTCCATGTTGGCCATGAGTCCTGCACCTGTAACAATAGGAACTTTACTATATGTGTTTCATTTGCAACATGGACCAAAGTTGAAACAGGCTAGTAATAGTAAAGAGATGTGGAAACCATGGATGTATAGGTGGAAACAATCGGTTTTTGTCACCCCCAGCCTCGCGTATGGTAGAACATCATAACCTATCTCATGTGTTTTTAAGGACATAATGTAGTTTGGGGACCACACATACTCATTGGGGGTTCCTCGTGATGGAAGATCTTGTTGTGTGTGACCCCCTGTCACCAGTGTGAAAACCACAATGACTTCAAGGCTCCCGACTACAAGACAGCGATCTGATGACTTTGAAAAGTGTGTAGCCGGATTTTATCTTAAGGCTCGGTTTAGGTGAGTCCTGGATTCAGCTCAGTCTATTTCCTGAAAGAAAATCAGAGTGAAAATGAACCTTGGATTTTATTTAAAACATGATGAAGATAGTCCTGTATACTGTAAATCTGTTGACATAATCATCTTCAAATCAAGTGTAAGTCTGCTCCCTAACCTTCATCATAGTAGTGCCTCTCCACACAGAGCAAGCCTCAGCACCTATCGTGCTTCCATTATGGATTTCACAGAGAGGGCTGAGCTCGCTGACCTTTCTGTGACAGTTGCAATTATCAAATAATCATTTACGCTACGTTTTGTGCAATGTCTGTAATTTGTCACTATTATTCTCACAGAAATATGCAAATAATTGCCCTAGCATGTTGGAGTTTTCTTCACCTTGGTGCAAAGATGGAGGAGAGAAGTGCAGCAATAACAATGACGAGTGACAATGTAGTTGAGCCCTTTGTTAAAAATGGTATACGTACATGCATCCTTCCATCCCATCATCCCTTTCTCTACCCTTCCTTCAGCCGCTTCCAGCCATTCTGCTCCCACCTTTTCACTTACAGCCGGAGCAGCAGCACAAGCAGGAAGACAAGGCTCCGATCACACAGCCGACAGCGCTCCGGGCTCCGGGACAGGTCCAACAGGGCCGGGAGGCATCGTCACAGGGCCGCCGCTGCCTGCCACGCCTCAGGCGCCAATCACAGGCCCTCTCCGAGTCTGGCCAATCACAGGCCCTCTCCGAGTCCAGCCAATCACATGTCTTCGCTGTTTCCTCTCCGTGTCCCACCTATCACCGGTCCTCTCCGTCTTCGACCTATCACCGGTCCTCTCCATGTCCCTCCTATCACCGGTCCTCTCCGTGTCCCACCTATCAGCGGTCCTCTCCGTGTCCCTCCTATTAGCGGTCCTCTTCGTGTCCCACCTATCACTGGTCCTCTCCGTGTCCCTCCTATCAGCGGTCCTCTCCGTGTCCCACCTATCACCGGTCCTCTCCGTGTCCCACCTATCAGCGGTCCTCTCCATGTCCCACCTTTCACCGGTCATCTCCGTGTCCCACCTATCACCGGTCATCTCCGTGTCCCTCCTATCAGTCGGAATAACGTCGTTCAGCAGTCTGTGGAAATACACAGCGGACTGCGGTACGTGTCACATGGGGGAAGAGCTGGGGGAAGACTTCCATTCAGGGGCCACAGATGAACTTCTCGATGTCCTTGATGTATATGAGTTCCAGCAAGTCCCTAACAAGGACCCACTGCTCCTTGCTCTAGCACAGATAGGACACAAAGTAATCATCCAGGCCCGACGTCCGTTATACTCTCCTCCCTGTGTGTCATACACTTCCAGTACGTTGACACAGTTTAACAGCAAGCCAAACTCGACTTCACGAGCCAGGACCACGAGCGCCTCGCTCCTTCTCTTACCTTCAGGCAGGGGAAACATACGAGTGAAAACTAATCAGAAAGAAAAAGACTGAAGCTTAGTCTCTTCTACAGCAAGTAGCTATGGCCTACTAAGCTGTCTTTAACTATACAACACAACTGGGGAGTCATTCCCCGGAGTCCTTATGTTCATTTTTCCCCAGCATGTTCCCTTGGATCAGAGAGGCTCCGAAATCAGG
>NW_022605592.1:217725-219836 GCF_008692095.1 Etheostoma spectabile | reverse complement strand
TCGCCATGGTCCCGCTACACGTTCTGTGATGCCATGTTCAACTGCTATACTGCGGTGCCCTGCTACGCCCTGCTACGTCCTGCTACGTCCTGCTACGTCCTGTTATGTCCTGCATCGTCTGCTTACGTCCTGCTGACGTCCTGCTGTGCCGTAATGCCGCACAGCGTCTCTGCTATGCATAAAACTATACAAAGAAATGCTACAAACTACTAATTTTTCTATTTTTGTTTATGCCACTCTTCATTCTAACCCCAACCGGCCCGTCAGACACCGCTACCTACAAGAGCCTGGGTCTGACCGAGGTTTCTGCCTAAAAGGAAGTTTTTCTCTCCACTGTCGCACTGTTACTGCTCTGGAGGAAAACACTGAACTGTGGTTTGTAATTCTGGAGTGTGGTCTATCTGTAAAGTGTCTTGAGATAACTCTTGTTATGAATTGATACTATAAATAAACTTGAATTGAATTGAACACATGACCAATGAGCTAACTGCCCATTCCCACACCACAGGCTGCATTTACATCAGAGTTAAGCTAATAGCGTAACGTACATGCACACACGTAGCGCTAGCACAAACATGGCGATAACATTGGTAGCAGAGAAACGCAACAACAACGGGAATTCAACGATGAATGAATCAAAGGTTTCCTAACTTTACAGCTACATGAATAATGACAGAAATAAATACTAGACTTACAGCCGATGCTGTCGTGGGAAAAATCAATAAAAGTCCAACTTGGATACCATGTTTCCTCCGGCCTAGTTCTTCTTCTACTATGTAAACACGTCGCGTGTCATGCATTTCAAAAAAAAGGTCCCTGCAAACTATTCCTGCATCTAGAACACATCTAGTTAACTTACATTGAACATTTGTGAATAAAAATAAATCTGAGGACAGAACATACGTCATTAAGTGTCAGCGTCCTGTTGTGGGCTCTGTAGTCTAGTACATCTATATAGTTTACTGTCACCAGAGGGCCTGCGTCATGCTATTGCACCAAAAACAACTTTAAAACAGTGAAGCTGCTTCTAAACTTCCCAGAGGAGATGACAACAGCCCAATCAACAGTTTCTCAGTGTCTGAAAAGGTACATCGGGGAAATTGATCGCAACACTTTTCAGCTCATCCCTCAGTTCTGACCAGGATCCGATCTCCTGGATAAGGCCAGACTGATTGAGTTCATGGAAACCACCAATTTCCTCCGCAGACCACAGTCCCACACATGTGTCTTACAGTTTTTCTCAATCGCTTAAACACTGAAACCCATTGGCTGAACAAAGTTCTCAGTTGCTTGTGTCAATACCTTAAAACATGTCAAATGGTAAATCCCAATTTGTAGATCTCACTTAGACTTTTCAGCAAAACTCGGAACTCTCAAAACCCATCCTGCACTCTAATGCACACGTCATCCATACGCCAGCAATCACACACAAACAGAGAACCCGGGATGTGACACAGCCAAGATAAGGCAGTTCAGAGAGAACCAGGTTGTTGACAGTCTGAGACTGGATAGAAGAAGCAAAGGGAGAGGACAGTACTGCCTGCTCAGGACATTTGGACTGGTTGCAGGTTCACATCAGTTAGGACCAAGAATAACAGTACACTTCTGTAACATAGGTCTACAGGAGGAGGAAGAACAAAACAATTAGTAGTCATTACTGATCAATTTGGAGCTACTATGATAGAACATGTTTTTGTTCATCAAAAGACAATGTATAAATATGAAATTTGTTTGGAGATTACAAATGTACAGATTTTTGGTGTATTGTTTTTCTGACTGCGTGATAGTGGATATCGTTTAGATCACTTTCTTTATGATTTCAGAGTAGTGTTTGATTTTAAACACAGGAGGAGCCAGAGGTTTGGTAAATAGGGCTTGAAGATGATGTTTAATGTTTTCACAAAATGGATCAAGGTTTCAGAAATTGGGTTTTAGCAATTGAGAAAAAACTGTAAAGCTGCCCACTGGTTACCACGGCTATCCACGTTTCCGTAGTGAGTTTCACAATATTCCCACAAGCTCCATGAGGCTGATGGAGTGGTGGAGGTAATAAAGGATGTGACAGCTCCCTGCTGGGCTGGGTGGGGGGGGGGTTGTTTTACCTCTGTAGT
>NW_022605592.1:217110-217715 GCF_008692095.1 Etheostoma spectabile | reverse complement strand
AGTCTTTTATGTGTCTATTTATTTCATCTGCTCAGAGAGTGGTTGCTGTGTCTTTCACATTCAGATGGTTAAAGGATAGTTTTTTAGAGGTGGGGTTATATGAAGTCTTTATCTCTAGACAGGTTGGAGGCCAGGAACAGAACACTGCTATGGACAACAACAAAACCAACTCATCAGTCTAACTGTACGCTATATTTGGAATATTTTCAGCTTCACCTCATAAAACAGCTGTTTCTTTAACAATAAAGCTCCTGTATTGTGTAAGCTCATTTGTACCTGCTGCATACTATTACTCCAGTTAGTGCCAAAAGAAACATGTTTAAGACAAGGTAAAGCACTGAATATATACTGGGTAAATATATATATATATGTAACAACAAAACCAAAAAGTTCAGTTCCCATATTATGAAAAACCCCTTGGGGGTTGTTTGGGGGGTTGTTTTGTGTCTTTGGTGCTTCCACACACATACACACTTGGAAAAAAACATCCATGGTGTTCTGAGTGAGATCCGGTTCCTGGATGTCCTCTGATCCGGTTTCTGAATCCTCTGATCCGGTTTCTGAATCCTCTGATCCGGTTTCTGAATGTCCTCTGATCCGGTTTC
>NW_022605592.1:216961-217100 GCF_008692095.1 Etheostoma spectabile | reverse complement strand
TGATCCGGTTTCTGGATGTCCTCTGATCCGGTTTCTGAATCCTCTGATCCGGTTTCTGAATGTCCTCTGTCTTCAGTTTCCAGGTGAGCTGATCAACACCTGCACAACTTTCTACGTCACTAGAGACGAGGTGGCTAAC
>NW_022605592.1:216724-216951 GCF_008692095.1 Etheostoma spectabile | reverse complement strand
TAGCTCGTTCTCAATGGAAAACACTGCTCCAACAGCCACTAAGTGACCAGAATCTCCAAAAGAACTACTTCCTGTCCCTGTTCTGTAGCCCTAGGCTATAAGAAGTCTCCCAGCTAATAAAAATATACAGGTTATGAGGTGGTGTCCAATGGGTTGCAATCATCTTCTTAACAGCTGGAAGTCCAGCAACTACAGCACGTTTCTGAGTCCCAGAGAGCTGGAAGGCT
>NW_022605592.1:215281-216714 GCF_008692095.1 Etheostoma spectabile | reverse complement strand
TTCAGAGTCCAGACCTTAACAGTAACAGGCACAGTAACATTAAACAAGGCGGACATCTTGGATGCAGTACTGTTCCAGAACTGACCAACGGGAGAGCACTCCCAGAACATTTGTAGGAATGTACCTTGAGCTTTAATTGGAAAGAAAGTGCATAAAGGGATATTAATTATGTGGTGCATTTTCCCAGGGGTGAGATCTGTCCTATGAATGAAACTGTAGTGAATCTGCTGATGGTCTGGATTGTGTGATACTTCTGGAATGTTAGACCACACATCATGCCAGCCAAGATCGCCACTCAGGCCTGGGCAGTCAGGTACCCAGATCCTCTCAATAGGAAGGGCAGAGCGGCCAGATATCACTAAGAACTGGTAAAGCCTGGATACCATGCCACAGGTTTTAGGCTGCACAGTAAATAACTTCTGAATAGGATGGATGGTAAAGGCCCCGGCCAGGGGACACCGTGTGCCTTGAGGGCTGATCTTAATTGAAGGTAAAAGAAAAAAAGAGGAGCGTGGTAGACTGAATGCATACTGCAAGTTAGACAAAGGTAACAAGCCAACCTCTCTAAAACTGTCCTTTAGACAATGAACTCCCCTCTGTTCCCACTGGGGGGGCTGTTATCGGCCTCCCCCCAATTAGGAGGGCTGTATTATTGACTAATGGGGAAAGGTGTGCCAGTTCCAAGCTATATAGCAGTATGTGTCTGCTAATATCCAAGTTTTGATAAGATGAGTAATGGGCCCAAAGCGTGGCTGGCACTGTTTGTTAGAGACTTTGGCAAAGAGAAGGTCCTGGAGGGACCGAGGCGGTAGAAGTTTTATTTCTTTTAGTCCGTTTGTGTTGGCCTACTATTTTCTTACCCTTGTACCACATAAACCTAACTTAATATTACGTTGGTTGTGACAGCAATCTCTAAAAGCTTTGGCACATGGCACCGCGATAACGATACCCGGTTTAGCTCACGAGGCATCCAAAGTAGGCTAAGTTACCGAATGCAATACTTAAAACGATGCAACGATACATCTGGGACTTATTCTTTTACTGTAAATAAATGATTTTCTGTCTGAGAAAAAGACTTCCCAGTAACGCTAACTCAGTAGTACTGCCCACTGTATTACTGAGTAACGCTAACTTGGTAACACAGTGGGCAGTACAGCTCTGATTACAACAGCCGGCGTGGTGAAAACACTACCACTGTTGTCCAAGGCAGCCGCTAGAATCAACACAAACTGAAAGTTACATATATCCACTTTAATTTTATAGAGTGTTCATATTCTGCTCATTTTCAGGTTCATAATTGTATTTAGAGCTTATATCAGAAAAGGTTTACATAGTTTAAATTTAAAAAAACACCATATACTTGTCGTATTGCACGTTGCTGCAGCTCCTCTTTTCACCCTGTGTGTTGAGCGCTCTGTTTTAGCTACAGAGTG
>NW_022605592.1:213651-215271 GCF_008692095.1 Etheostoma spectabile | reverse complement strand
CATCTCACTTCTGTTCCATCTTTGTTGGGAGTCACACATGCTCAGTAGCTACAGTCAGGTCCATAAATATTGGGACATCGACACAATTCTAATATTTTTGGCTTTATACACCACCATAATGGAAAAGATGAGCTTTAACTGCAGACGTTCAGCTTTGATTTGAGGATTTATACAGTACCAGATCAGGTGAAGGGTGGAGGAATTACCACAGATTGTATATGTGCCTCCCACTTTTTAAGAGACCAACAGTAATGGGACAATGGCTGCTCAGCTGTTATATATATCTAGTATATATATAGTAGTATATAGCTGTTCCATGGCCAGGTGTGTGTTATTCCCTCATTCTCCCATTTCCAAGGAGCAGATAAAAGGTCTAGAGCTCATTTCCAGTGTGCTATTTACAACTGGAATCTGTTGCTGCCAACTCTCAGTATGAGATCCAAAGAGCTGTCACTATCATCATTAGGCTGAAAAATGAAAACAAAACCATCAGAGAGATAGCAAAGACATTAGGTGTGGCCAAATCAGCTGTTTGGTACATTCTTAAAAAGAAAGAAGGCACCGGTGAGCTCAGCAACACCAAGAGACCCGGAAGACCACAGAAAACTACAGTGGTGGATGACTGAAGAATTCTTTCCCTGGTGAAGTCAAGGCAAGGCAAGGCAAGGCAGCTTTATTTGTATAGCACATTTCAGCAACAAGGCAATTCAAAGTGCTTTACACAAAATCAGTTAAACAGAAAACACAAGTAAAAACAGTTAAAAACAAGCATTAAAAACCGGTAAAACACCTGAATAGACAGTTAAAAACAAAGAGAAAACAAAAACACAAGATAAAATTACAGTGCAGCATAAGAAATTTAAGAAAAGATTAGTCATTTAAAGAAAGGCAGCATCAAATAGAAAGGTCTTCAGCCTTGATTTAAAAGAACTGAGGTAGCAGGGATCTACAGGTTTTGGGAGTTTATTCCAGATATGAGGAGCATAGAAACTGAAAGCGTTACCCTGTTTAGTTCTGACTCTGGGGACGAAAGCAGACCTGTCCCAGATGACCTGAGAGGTCTGGGTGGTTCAGTGTAGTAGCAGATCAGCAATATATTTTGGACCTAAAAACGTTTAATGATTTATAAACTAGCAAGAGTACTTTGAAATCAATTCTTTGAGACACAGGAAGACTTCAACAGTCGGCCAGATCAACACTCTCCAGGAGGGAGGGGGGGTCAAAGTCAACAATCAAGAGAAGACTTCACCAGAGTGAATACAGAGGGTTCACCGCAAGATGGAAATCACTGGTGGGCCTAAAAAACAGAAAAGCTAGATTAGAGTTTGCCAAACATCTAAAAAAGCCTTCACAGTTCTGGAACAACACCCTGTGGACGGATGAGACACAGATCAGCGTGTTCCAGGGTGATGGGAAGAGACGAGTATGGAGAAGGAAAGGATCATGATCCCAAGCATAGCACGTCATCAGTGAAGCGTGGTAGTGTCATGGCGGGGGCGTGTTGGTGCCAGTGGAGCTGCTTCTCTTGGGTTTATTGATGATGTGACAGCTGACAGAAGCAGCAGGGTGAATTCTCAAGTGTTTCGGGCAATATTATCTGCTCATATTCAGCCAAATGCT
>NW_022605592.1:213316-213641 GCF_008692095.1 Etheostoma spectabile | reverse complement strand
TCATTGGACGGCGCTTCACAGTGCAGATGGACAATGACCCAGAGCATACTGCAAAGGCAACCAAAGAGGTTTTTAAGGGAAAGAAGTGGAACCTTATGAAATGGCCAAGTCACTCACCTGACCTGAATCCGACTGAGCATGCATCTCACTTGCTGAAGACCAAACTGAAGGGAAAATGCCCCGGAACAAGCAGGAAGTGGGGCCAGCAGCAGTGGAGGCGTGGCAGAGCATCACCAGGGATGAAACCCAGCGCTGGGTGATGTCTGTGTGTTCCACACTCCACGCTGTAACCGACTGCAAAGGATTTGCAACCAAGTATTAAAAA
>NW_022605592.1:211445-213306 GCF_008692095.1 Etheostoma spectabile | reverse complement strand
AAAGTTTGATTTATGATTGTTAATCTATCCTATACTTTTGGTCCCTTAAAGAAATGGGAGGTACATATACAAACTGTTGTAATTCCTACACCGTTCACCTGATTTGGATGTAGACACCCTCAAATTAAAGCTGAAAGTCTGCAGTTAAAGCACATCTGACAGTACCTAGGTAAGGACTACTAGCCAGTCAGAAGCAGAGTATGAGGCCCTGACAGCGTAACCTAGTAAGGACTACTAGCCATCAGAAGCAGTATATGAGGGCCCTGACAGTACCTAGGTAAGGACTACTAGCCAGTCAAAGCAGAGTATGAGGGCCCTGACAGTACCTAGGTAAGGACTACTAGCCATTCAGAAGCAGAGTATGAGGGCCCTGACAGTACCTAGTAAGGACTATGCCATCAGAAGCAGAGTTGAGGTCCTGACAGTACCTAGGTAAGGACACTAGCCAGTCAGACAGCAGTATGGGGCCCTGACAGTACCTAGGTAAGGACTACAGCCAGTCAGAGCAGAGTATGAGGTCCCTGACAGTACCTAGGTAAGGACTACTAGCCAGTCAGAAGCAGAGTATGAGGGTCCTGACAGTACCTAGGTAAGACTACTAGCCATCAGAAGCAAGTAGAGGTCCTGACAGTACCTAGGTAAGACTCTAGCCACTCAGAACAGAGTAATAGGTCCTGACAGTACCTGGTAGACTATAGCCATCAGAAGCAGAGTATGAGACTGCAGACGAGGCGCGTATTATCACGTGTGTCTCTGAAGTGAAGGCTGGACTACAGTAGAGCTGTTTGGAGCAGTTGGTAAGTCCCTTTTGGGGGGGGGGGGCAGCTTTGGGCTTTTTCACTTTCAAACCTATAACATGCACAAAAAAAGATATATAACAGGAAAGGAAGAAAGCCACGAAGTATAATCTGAGCCCTTTAAGATTGAAGTTGTAGGGGCTTTAAAGCTGCTTCAGCAGCAATAAAAGTCAGACATCCATCAAGGCCGGGGGGGATTTCCATTTTCTGGTCTGCATATCCCTGTCGCAGCTGAATTATTTTTGTCCCTGGAGGGGACAAATGTGCCTCCCCCTCAAAGTGATCCATGCTATGACCAATAAACCATATTTTGTATACCTAAAATAGAAGTATTTTAAAACCACTCTATTATGCCCTAGAAGGATAGAATCAGAGCGGCTGCCGGCTACAGGCCCCGCCAGATGATGGTCCTTTCGTGGTGCATTTCTTTTTTTTTTATATTCTATTCCATTAAAAACATCCTCTTAGGATCCTCTTCACCATGACAACCAGAAAAATGTCAGATGCCACAGCCAGAACGCATCACCCAGGGCTCATTCCGCTGTAAGCTGCAGTCTCTGAAACTCGCTCGCTCTTTTCAGGATTTTCACTCAGTATTTCCAAGAATGTTTAAGCGTAACAAAGTCTCAAGGTTGTCTTTAAAACCTTCATGCGACACACACAGTCAAACAAAAGAGAGAAAGATGAAGAGAGGCTGTGACAGTAAATAAAGTAGATATTTATTTTTTTAAGAATCTCAGCTCATGCAAGGATACAGCTCTTGTAAACAAAATCACTTGAAAATATGTTATAAATGTGCACAGATTTCTTCTTGGTGTCAAACTGGAATGTACAATATGTGGAAGTTAAGCTGTATAACAGATACTACATGGAAAGAGCTGTCACCCAAACACCCCCGGTCCCGCTTTCCCACACTCTGATTATTTCAGCGTCCTGCCATATCGAGGATAAGCTGCTTGCTAAAGCTATTTCTTACGTTAGGCATCAATGTACCGTGTGCCATGCTCATTAAGGTCAGATACACAGCACCGGGTTAACACACACACACACACACACACACAGAG
>NW_022605592.1:210050-211435 GCF_008692095.1 Etheostoma spectabile | reverse complement strand
ACACACACACACAGACACACACACACACATACCCCCCCCCCCATGGAATGAAGCCTGAAGAGGATTTAAAAGCAAAGCAACATTGCTTTAAGACATTTGTGTATAAGGATATTTAAAATACAAAAACAAGGTGTAACAGTAACCAGTACTTGTTTTTTTGTGGTACAGAGGAGTAGATGTGATACAGTTAGACAACATTTTGACTTGGAATGTGAAACCTGATGTAGAACAACACTCAGGGCTGAACTGCTGCTGTAATACAGAGACCAGAGGTTACACTTGGTACTGTACTTGGTTTTTCAAAAACTATCTCAACACTGAGATAAACGTTGATCAGCACAGCACCACACAGTGTTCAGGGCTCAAGGCTACAGAGTATCACACAAGGTACTGTGCATTTGTTCCACTCATATCTGTAGCCCTGATCCTTGCTAGCAGTGGGAAGAATCCACGTACCCTGGTATGAAAGGGCAGCAGTAGTTCTGCTAACGCCACTAAGACTCAGAGCCAGCAGCTCTGTGAGGTCTACTCTGCTATGAGCTATATGCTAACGGAGATAAAGACACGTTTCCAGAACAGCATGACCAATTTTTAATTTTTGTCAAATATCCGACTGAGTATAAATAGTTGACTCAGCATATCTTGATCATTATTTGAAATTAACACTCCTTATGAACAATGTTTGTTTATGCCATGTCTTTATATTTAAAAAATATAAATAACTGGCTGACATATTGCTAGCAGATATTTCTTTCTAAACTTTCATATATTAATATTGGCCTTAAAAAATCCAGTATTGGTCAGGCCATAATGTTGTAGCATGTAGCATGCTGATATTAACAAGTATAGCATGCTGACCAACTTAGTTTAGCGTGTTAGCATGCTAACATCGGCTCCCCAGTAAGTGCTGCTGAGGCTGATAGGAATGCCATTAGTTCTGCAGGTCTTTGGTAACAACACATTCTCACTCCCATCCCTTTGCTGTCGTTAATGACGCTAAAAGTCTCCTTTAGCGTCATATCTAACCTCTCTGGGTCGGTACACAAACCCTGGTCTCCTGGGTTACAGTCCGGTGTTATCTGACCATCCACCACCCTAACGTTATTACTACGTCATCGTAAAGCAGCGCGTAGCTGCTGCTCTGCCCAGGGCGTTCTACACGCTAAGAGCCACTGCCCAAGCGTCCGTATGTTTCCAGTTGGGAGTAAGGACGGGTTGGCGTGTGTGGGACAGATAAGAGACTGGTTGGTTCTGCTGCAGTGATGTGGACCGACTGGCGCTGAGTTCCTCTGACATGTTATCCTGATGTTGGCATTGGATGAGTCCCTACAGTCCTGAGGAGACATCATCTGACACACACACACACACACACACACACACACACA
>NW_022605592.1:203533-210040 GCF_008692095.1 Etheostoma spectabile | reverse complement strand
CACACACACACACACACACACACACACACACAGGACCACCAACATCCTGAGGATTTATTCCCTGGACCATATATGTCTGTTCCAAATTGCTTTGCAACCCATACAATATGTATTGATCTCTTCCAGTAGAGGACTGACCAACCACCTGACAGACGGATAGCGATTGCTATCCCTACAGATATTGCGCCAGGTGGCTAAACAGACACAGGCAGACACAGATTGCACCAAGTTCTGGGATTGTCTTGACAAAAACTTCCACATGAGAGAATTGTTTCAAGGAATATATAATCACATAACAATTCTACACATAGGGGCTTTAAACTATAAGGAGAATGAGAGTTTATTTCAGTATTATTGCTGCTCTCTGCTTCCAGTTAGCTTTACTTGTGTACTTGGAATGTGGAAAGAGATGAAACTAGACGTGTACAATAAGGACAGGAGTGCTGTGCATGCTCATGCATAACACATTCCAGAGCAGCAAGATGATCAAATGATCTCATGAATCAGAGAGGGATGGGGATGAAGGGGGGTCCGAGGTAGAACGGGCCGTGACAGAGAACACAGGGATGCTGGCCAGATCAAAAAACTGGTTGCAGAGATGATCATAGTGAGATAAACATACGTTGGTTATCAACTTTGATAAGGGAAGAGTGAATTATCTCTTCTTCTTTTTTTTGCATGAGGACTCTGCATTACCCCCCCCCCCCCCCCCCCCCGGGATTCCACTGGGCGTGGACGTGCTGGTGTTCGGCCCTTTCTGCGGTGGTTGGCGTTCCGGTCGGGGTCCGCGATGCAACACCACGGGGGGGGGGGGGGTCTGAGAAGTGGAGCGTTGCCTGCCTGACGCGCAGATTTAGTTGTTTTTTAGAACAAAAAGTGGAATGCTTTGGATTAGTTTTAAAAGTAAGTATTACACATAGTTTTATGTTTTTTTTCATTTAATTAACGACATGGTAGATTAGTGGCTGTGTTTCAGTTGTTGGAATAGTGCAGTGACGAGATATATGATGGCGACTCTTCACTCAGTCTTAATTTTGAAAATGGACTTTCCACTACCTGGCGGGCCTGTTGGAACGTCTCCATGAAGGACCAGACCAGGGCCATGGGCCGCGCTGCTGCTGGAACCACGAGCACTCCTATTTAATAGTGACCCCCATCTTCCACCGGGTGCGGAACGGCGGAGGAGTCATCAGGTTTCCATTAAACTCAGTGTGTGTTTTTCCACTGAGTGCTGAGCGGCTGCGTCCCGACTCCGTCTCAGCTCCGGCGGTCCCCAGACCTCCGGAGCAGATACGCAGAGCTTCTATTGGCCGGACACCGGAGAGCACCGCAGCAACTCAGCACGGAAATAAAACAAATCTGGACCTGGACCTGGTGGGTGTTGACGGACGGCGGAGCACCAAGCCGCCACGAAGGGCAGGGGGGCCGCCACGCAGGGCAGGGGGGCCGCCACACAGGGCAGGGGGGCCGCCACGCAGGACAGGGGGGCCGCCACACAGGGGGGCCGCCACGCAGCCGTTCTGCGTCCGGTGGAATTTGGGGGCCAGGGCGCCCGGTGGAGTCTCGGTGTTACTCCGGTTTAAGTTCTAAAAACATTCACAGCGAGTGAAACAATTTGACAAAAATAGAAGAGACCAGCATAGAAGAGGTCCTCTCTATATAATAGGCATGTCAGTAGACTTAAAAAAAATAGATATACAATATCATGCTGCAAAATCTCCAGACACCATGGTGGTATATATATGTAATATATGTAAGCTCCCAATACAAACACTTTGAAACAGGCACAGTAGTGATACCCTGGATAGGAACGCTAGAAACCACATGGTAGGAAAGAGAACTCCTCTGCTGAGGATCAAACAAAGATGTCAACTGAAATCAAACAGTTTCTTATTATTTTAAAATCAACTATTGGTGCATCATAAAAGAAATATGAGAAAAAGAGTTAGGAGAGGAAAACAAGCTTCCCCTGCTTTATACAAAGTCAGTAGTACTGAGAGCGGACCTCCTCCCTGAGGGGTTCAAGGAACTCTGGAGAGACAGGGAGAGAGTGGGAGGGGCAGAGATGAAAGTCCAGCGCAGTAGCTTGAAGTAAGGCCTCCGTTTTTTTGTTTTTTTTTTGTGTTGGCAAAAGAAAAAAAGAAAAGAAAAAGAGAACATATACATTTGTAACATAATTACATCTAGCTTGAATTTTTTTTTATATGTGCAAAATGTAAATCTTACAAATAAAAAGAGTTTTTTTCCCCGTAGATCACTGAAAAAAGGATTGTGCTCGTGGTGGTTCACCCCCCCCCTCTCGGTCCACTCAGCGGTCCGCCTGGCACCGCCGGCGGTCCATAGCCCAGCGGCCCCCTGGGGGGCTGGCTGTTCAGAGCGCTGGCTTCACGTCGAGTGGATGCTCCGCTTCAGTTTTTCTATCTCCATCTACGACAGCATCACAAACACACAGGCCTGAGGTTAGACCACGGACGGCTGGGGAGCCACTTTAACACTTTATAGCCACCGACCGAATGAATCAAAGTACTATGTAGTAGGAGTAGTGGTTTTGTTTTATAAATTGGTATAGAAAAAAGTTCAGTTTAGGAACCGGTATCAGAGTCATGGTATTGGTACTGGTTTTGAAAATGTTTAAATGACAAAGTGGAATAAGGAATTCCATTCTTCTGCCAGAGTAGGGTGATCCCATGATTAAGAAAACATCTCACACAGTCACTTCCTGAACGTTGACCCCTCCCCTGCCCCCCCGTCAGATTGGCCCTGGGCTGGACTGTTTTAGTTATGCTGCTCTCTCGTGTACACATTAACATTTACATTTTATTTATTCATTATCACATGTGAGCTGCTGTTTACTGAAATGTCCTTGCAGTGAAGAATAAAGTAAGCAATAGCAATGTTTCAGTCCATCAATCTACCTTTTGCAAAAGCTGCTAAACTTCTTAAACCTACAGTATCTCCTCTCTGCACCCTCGCTGCAGGATTTCATCTCAATAAGGCAATAAAAAAAAAAATAGAAATAAACATCAGTTTGTCAGTTACTGATCTTTGTGAAAATGAATTACAGGCTCAGAATATTTAATGATAAATGATTTTTGACAGTATTTTAAATTCTTGCCATTTAAGCCAAGATCAAAGCTCCCAAGTCTGGAGGGATAATAACTCTGATGGCAATCTCTAGAAAAAACATTCATTATCCTTTGCTTTTCCTGGTTCGCATATGTTTCTACAGATCTGTGGAAGGAGGCTTTTATAGAAATAGACTTTTTGCATCCAGTGGAGTTGCCCCCTGCTAGAAATTAGATATAATTGCATTGTGTTAAATGTGTGCGTGCTCTGGTCTGCATCAATATTTGGTCAAACAAATGAGCAGAATGAAGGGAGACAGCCCAGCATGCTTTGCTGTGTGGATCAATGTTACCTGCAGAGAAACACGCTTCAGCCGCTCCTCATCCAGCTCTCCTCGTAGCTCAGAGATCTCTTTTCTGGACACACACACACACACACACACACACACACACACACACACACACACACACACACACACAACACCACACACACACACACACACACACACAACACACACACACACACACACACACACACACACCACCAGACACACACACACACACACACACACACACACACAGGTTTATTTCTGCGGCATATAGTATAAAAGGTTTATGCTTTTGAGCTAACTACCATGAGGCAATTAAAAATAGGTTAAAGTCCCAACACAAATGTTTTCATTTTAAATTTAAATTAAGCGGAAATGCTAACACACTGAGAGCTCAAGTTCCACTAACACAACCCCACGTCAGCGCAGGTCTAAGCAGCATGAAGCACTGCATCGAAATCCCGTTTCTAATGAGCCAAGTAGCAGGTTTTCATTCCTTAAAAGAGCCAAAAGCGCAATATGTAAAGTGACAGTCCGACGTGTGTCGACATATCAATATGATATATTATGAATAATATATCTAAAAATTACTATATTATGAATAGTAGTGAGTAATCAACTTCAGATATAGGGAACTGGTGGTTGGAAAACTGCTGTAGGCAAAGTAAATGCTGGACAGAAGTTTAAACTACTAGTAACTCAGAGATACTGGAGTGTTGTATTATGTGTTCAGTACGTCTACTTTAAAATATACATTGTAGATGGAAGTGTATCAGAACATTTTCAACAAGTGACACAATTTTCCATTTCTGCTTCTCAAGCTATGGTATCCAGACGGTGTTCTTATGCCCACTGAGGTCATTACATTTGCTGGGCCTTGAGCAGCTCCACAGACAGCAGCAGATCCTTCATCTGGCCCTTCAGCTCGTCCAGCTCCGAGATGGGCTCCTCGGGCTCCAGCCGGGCCTTGCTGCCCTGCGCCGCGCTGTCTGAGCTTGGGGCTGCTGCGGGGCTCGGCTTGGCCATGGTGGGCCGTTGGAGGGACGGTGACTGGGATAACGTGTTTGTGGAAGGCTGTGAAGAAAAAAATTAAATAGGGAGAAAAATGAATAGATTCAAAATTTCCTGACGCAATTGGTTTTCCAATTGATTCAATTAGGGAAATTACACTTACAATACCAAATACCAAATGAGAATGTAAAAATTGTTAATTTCCCCTCGCATAGCGCGTCTCTGTATATACCTAAAGCCATTCACCCGTTCAACGCCCTGGGTATCTGGTTTGTGTTTGTCCAGTTTCCTGAAGCTGAGATTGTTCTAGACGTCAGGCCTTTTCCTACTGTGGCACACGCTTTCCAAACATGGTTGCACTACAAAGAAATGGCTAGTATGGAAACTAACGTCACACAAGAAAAAATGAAAAAGAGTCTTGGCTTTTAATGCTCACCAAATCCATGCAACTCAAAGACTGTTTAGGGACTCCCTGTATGCGGAGATTGTCGCATAGACCCTTTTAGAACAGGAGGGAATGAGAAATATATACTGTGTGCAAAAAGATGGATGGTTGTAGCCAACACTACATGGGATTAGCACGTCCCCATAGCACCCATCTAAATTAGGATATCTTGAGTTAAGAGGTCAAGGCCATTAAAAAATGGAAAGCCAGTTTTTTTTCTCGCCAGAAGAAGTTCTTTTTCTAGAATTCTTGCCCTATGTTTAAAATTGCCATATAACGACCTACATTCAAACAATAAAATGCAAAATACACAAATGCTATATTCAAAGTTCCAACTTCCATTGAATGTTTTTCTCAGTCGCTTTGGCACATTACTAAGATCAAAAAATGACTCAGAACTGCTTGTTCACCTTCACGAGATCCAGTCACTTACCAGATGAAAGCAACTCATCGTTATGTTGGTCAAATAGCAGCTGCTCTTCTACCTGCATGCAATTACGCATGTACAATTGTCTGCTGTTTTTACATGATCAATTGCTTATGTCATGTTGATCTAAATATAATATACTGGATGTCCGTTGAATTGTCTTTCCCGCCCAAAACATCTAGGCACAAGTTCATTGAATAGGTCTGTGAATGCAAAATGGCTGAACTCATCGTCAATATCGGTCCAACCTTTTCTGTGTCGTCAGTTATTTTTTTTTCTTTGTGCTATAAAGTAGTTTTGCGTTTTTCTTTCTGAACTGCAATTACACTGCAATTAGTTGAAAACCCAAAAATAAATGGGAATTCTTTCCAATTTCTTGCACTCCCAATCTCACATGAAGGAATGTGTGACTTTTACTGCTGAAATGTATGAATTCCATACAGAAAAAGTGCAGCCTAGTGCAATTTCAATCATTGTCATGAAAAATGTGGCATGTATGTAGTGTGTACATCAGAAAATACCTAAAGAGTATAGTATATATATATATATATATATATATATATATCTCATATTGACAAGACCAGTAAGCGTTTGGCCTTAACTAAGCATCTTCTTTGTGAACAATGACACAAGGACTTGACTTTCTGACGGCACTGACATGTTCACTGGAATAAAGGTTTACTTTTGAGGAATGGGCTAGATATTTTGAGCAAATTACAGCCTTTTGCAGGTCATGCATTGTGTGGAGTAGTTTATAATAATTGTTTTCAGAAATCGATTTACTGGTTTGCAAAATACACTCAGATGCCAGACATACAGTGAAAGAGTTAGGGCTTGCTTTACTAATTCCTCCTGTTTATGCCGGCTAGGAAGCAATCTCTTCCTAGCAATACTACATTGTGAGACAAGGACAAAAAACACATGCTTGTTCTGTGCTATATTCCAAAGATCTGCCAAAGCTTTAATTAGCACTAGCCAAATTGAGGGGGTGTCTTCCAAAGTTTTCATAGTCCAGAATCCTCTCTCTTTGGGTACGGGTTTTTCTTGCTGGGTATTGGAGCTTTATACTGTGGGTTTTATTCCCGATCTGTTATATTGAAGTTGCGCTATAAAGAGATCTCTGAGAAGTCTGAGATATGCATGATTAAGAGTGCTCCAAGCTATGGTTCACTCTGACTGCTCTGTCTGTCTTTCTGTGTGTGTGTGTGTGTGTGTGTGTGTGTGTGTGTG
>NW_022605592.1:199228-203523 GCF_008692095.1 Etheostoma spectabile | reverse complement strand
TGTGTGTGTGTGTGTGTGTGTGTGTGTGTGTGTGTGTGTGTGTTGATCTGTACCCCATGCTGAACAGCCAGAGGTCTAATTATTCTCGTTTGACAGTGACTAATCGAGACTAGATAGCATCTAAGGAAATTAATGAAATGCTGAACAGGAAGACTAAACAGCAGATGGTGGTCCTCCTGTTTCTGTCTGTCTGTCTTCTTCTCTCCATGTTCACTGCGATCACAAACACACTGCAGAGAACTCTCTCACTGTCTGCAAGGGGCCAATTAACGGGCCCGTCTGTCTGTAATGTTGTTGAAATGTTTTCTTTGTACGTTGCTCAAACGCCACAGTGCTTTAGCCCTGCAACCTACATTTACTTTAATAATAGATTATTGTGACCATAATGTCTTTATTTATCAACTAGTGGTTTGGTCTATATAATGTCGGAAAATACTGTAGTGAGAAAAGAAAAAAATCCTCGCTGGTCCCTGCTGGTCCCTGCTGGTCCCTGCTGGTCCCTGCTGGTCCCTGCTGAGCTGTTAGATCAATAGGTATGTCTTTATCATTTCTCTAATATTGTAAGAAGTAATAATCATTTATTGTAATAATAATAAATAAGAAAAACATTTTGTTACGTACCATTCTACCTGAGTAGGTCCAGTTTTCAGGTCTAGTGGCTGCAACCTATATATGGTTTTATTTTATTCTCAATCTCATTTTGATGTTTGCAGTTTAACAAATTTCTAACAAAAAGGTTAATGGTGAGGATTTAATTCCACTTCTGTAGAGTAGTAGTGATTATGGGCTTGTTATGCAATAGCATAACAAGCATCTAGCCATTTTGTTTTTATTTTTGCAATTTATTAATTACAAACTATTGGATTTTACTTTTTATTCTGGTCTATTTTTCCTTTATTTATCTGCATTATTATTATCATCTCTGACGCAATGTTAATCCTTTCATTATTATTACGGGTTATTGACTTACATAACCTGTCAGCCTAGTTTGTACTGATTTTAGGGATTTGAAGCATTTGAAGATCCTCCAAAACGGAGCAAACCAATGTCGGCCCTCTGGGACCATTTCTACTGCGAGTTCAAAGGGTTAAACAGATCCAACAGGCCCAGAGGGGTACTGCTCTAACCCTGTGGTTTACAAAGCGGGGTTCAGGGACCCTCGAGGGTCCGTGAGGGGTTTTCCAGGGGTAAAAAGAAGACTCATTTATTTTCACTCTAATTCCATTCATAAGTAACAATGGTGGTAAATGAATGTATGTTTTTGAGGTTGAACTACTTTGGTCATGGGTTTCTTCACCTACTGTAATAAAACATTTACAAGCAAAAATCAGAAGGGGAACCCTGGGACAAAATCTTATCACATAGGGGTCTGGGGTCTAGTTTGTGTCGGTGCCATTTAAAGGTTTGGGAACCACTGCTCTAACCATAGACAGATGGGCACGTGCCCAGGACCCTGACGCTCCAGGGGGGGCCCTCGCGGTCTGATGAATTGCAATTTTACTATCAATGCCAAGAATTAATTCACTTTCAATTGCCCAAGGCCAGCTCAGATGTGTCTTTCTCCCGTCGCATCCCACTGTTTTCCCCCTACCTACACCCGCCCCCCCCCCCCCCCCCCCCCCCCCCCCCCCCCACCCCTGTCCCTCCCCCTTTCAACATGCACACACGGTGGAGGGGAGGGGCTGCTCCTCAGAAACCGATTCAGAGAGAGGAGACTGTTTTTGTACTCGCTGGACAATACTGGGGACTTTTTTACAGAAAGCCAGATTTGTCGCTAGTTGCTTTTGCGGAAAAGAGTCACTACATCTAGCAACAAAGTCGCTAAGTTGGCAACACTGTTTTTGTGGAGACAGGCGCTGTGTGCACGGAGGGGAGGGGTTGTGTATGTGTGTGTGTGTGTGTGTGCGTGCGTGTATGTGTGTCAAGCTACAGACAGAGACAGACAAGAGCAGGGAACCGAAATGCTTATGTTTTAAAAAGAATATCGAAACGCAATGTGTGGCGGCTGGTGCCGATTGATTAGTCTTTGTGTGGTAAACACTGTATTATATGTAACATAACTGTTGAGTACAATAAACAATTGAGAGATATGAGGGACGAGTGGGTGTGGGAAGTTATAGTGAGGTTTTCATTTGGAGGATATTATGCCATTTGCAGTGTTTGTCATCTGTAACTATCATGGAAGTGCTGAATGATGGGGCTTTCAGTTACCTTTCTGGTTTCTGTTAGTTTTGGTTTGGCAGCATCCTCTTCATCAACCTTGAAGGATTTCTCCACGTTCACTTCCTTGTTGGGCTGCAATGGAAGAGCATCATTTATCGATTGATTTGCATTTTATTTGACTTTCTATTTACAGCGTCCTGTAAATAAGTGAGCAAAGTTCATATATATAGCACTTATCACAGCCATAGTCACAAAGTGCTTCACAGGCCAACTAAATAAATACGTTATAATAAACAAACATGAAAAGCACAATAAATCACAGTAAATCATAGTAAAACACAAAAGCATAAAATACAAGGAGGGGAGTAAGGCAGGTGTTGAGACCCCTGTGGGAGGGCTGCTTGCTTGTGTGTGTGTGTGTGTGTGTGTGTGTGTGTGTGTGTGTGTGTCCGTCTCCTTTGCTGAGATTATCCGTCCACCTCACAGGTGTGGCATATCAAGATGCATCCCCCCGGACACCCCCAATAGAGTAAAACTGCACATTTTAGAGTGGCCTTTTATTGCGGCCAGCCTAAGGCCCACCTGTGCAGTAACCCTGCTGTCTAATCAGCCTCTTGATCTGCCATACCTGTGAGGTGGATGGATTATCTCAGCTAAGGAGAAGTGCTCACTAACGCAGATGTAGACAGATTTGTGAACAATATTTCAGAGAAATAAGCCTTTTAGGTACGTAGAAAAAGTCTTAGATCTTTGAGTTCATCTCATAAAAAATGGATGCAAAAACAAAAACCTGTGGGAGGAGGGCTGCGTGTGTGTGTGTGTGTGTCTATGTGCGTGCGTGTGTGTGTGTGAATGAGAGTGAGCGTGACAGAGGGTGAGTGAGTGAAGGGGTGTGACAGGTTACAGAGAGCTGAGGGAGCTAAGAGTCAAAGGAAATCCATTGAGTGGCACATCAATATTAAAAAAAGTGAGAAAAGAAAAGTTTGTACTCATCTGACTTAAAAAAGGAACTTGAGCATAAACTAGATTTTTAGCTGGGAAGCCAGACAGTTTTGAATGGTAGTCTAATAAATGTTCACAATCTGTAACGCTGAAAAAATAAATAAGATCATAGCATACAATATGTTATGATGATTAATTGTAACTTAAAGTAATAGGTGTAGCCTCCTGAAAGCTGGCTGTGAAATATTAGAGATCAATATTCAAAACAATTTTGTTCATTAGCTTTAAACTTGCCTCAATATGAATACAACTTTAATCCAGAGTTGTTCTGAACTGTGATTAATACGCAGCTACATCATAAGTAACATCAAAAAGTCCCAATGCACTCAGAGTAGGGTGGCGTCTAACCCTCCCCAAAACATAACGATAGACGCCAGCCGTAAGGGGGGGGCACTAGACGTTACTCATGAACGGTAACGGTAAGCTCCAGCTGATTCATCTGAAGCAAGTGGTGTGTGTCGTTTTAACTGGCGACAGCAAAGGCCATCACCAGCCAAGTCATAATTAAGTTATGATTAAAGCATCCTAACATTACTGAAATGTTGAAACATTTCTACTTGCAAATAAAAAGAGGAAGGAAAGAAAATAGAACCGTTATCAGAACCCCCGACCCGCTTTCATATACAGTATGTTGAACTGTGACATCTGAATGTGACTCTCCAGCTGCAACAGCAATGTGACATGACATCTTGTCCATCACAATGAGAGTAAAACGGCAGTAAAATGCAAATTAGAAAGACACAGTAACAATGTCCCATATCTAGCTTATTGTAAACATCCCAACAGTGCAGGTGTGTGCTCACCGACTGTGCTCCACCAAACTGGGCGGGCAGCCTCCTGCCAGGCATCTTTGGTCTGTTAGCAGTGGGGTGAGAGAGCTTCTCCGAGGTAGACGACAGCTCATCAAAACTCATCAGATCTGTTGACAATAGATGAGGGAGGCAGAGAAAGGAAGGAAGTGGAATATTTCAGCCGTGACTAAGGGAAAATTAAAGGATGAACTGCCAATTCAATTCCATTTCATTTGAATGCAATTTAACAGTTTGGGCACAGGTTTCTTTTTTCTCTGTGTCGGCTAATCATAACACACACACACACACACACACACACACACACACACACACACACAC
>NW_022605592.1:195644-199218 GCF_008692095.1 Etheostoma spectabile | reverse complement strand
ACACACACACACACACACACACACACACACACACACACACACACACCTAAATGCAAAGACTTGATAGACAGATAAAACATGTAGAAGATGAAGATGAGAAGATTCTGCACATGAGCAGATCAGTTTCTGGTTTGTGCAGCATTAGGTAGCTTTCACACACGAGCTGTTCGGTCCGTTGAAATTTGTTTTGTGTAAATTGTTAATAACTGAGCAATGGGAAAACAATTGCTAATTGAAAAACAAATTGTTAGATTAGTTGAAAAATAAATCGTTAAAGTAATCGAAACATGAGTTGTTAGCTTAGTCGACTTATCGAAAATATAGTCCATCGGATAAAGAATTTTTAAGGCCGATATCAATACGAATATTTTATCTTTAAATCGGCTATTAAAAATGCCGATATGATAGATCGGGAAATGCATAATATCAGCTGATAATATCTGTTCTATTGAAAAGTAACAACAATATCGGCTCTATTGGAAAATAATAATATCGGCTATGTCAAAAAATGAATCTTTAGATTAGTCAACTAATCAGAAAAATGATGCTATGTTCATCGCATGGGACGGACGGAGAGTATGTGCATATGAACAACAAACTTAAACAGAGGAAATAATGAGTCACTCCCACTTTGGTTACGCAACGCTGAACAGCTTTTGCAACTGTGGTGTAACACCACTTTGAGTCTGGAGTGGGGAAATAAGTCCTGCCTGTGACTGCATGGAAGATGAAATGTTCATGTTCCACGGCGATGTGTGGCGATCGGGTCCTGGTGAGAAAAGTGGACTTTTAGCAGCTCTTTATCACCTTTAAAAGGAATCAGTCACACACAGAGAGCACTGCAGTGAAAAACCTGAAGGTCAGCTCTTTTCAGTCCATCAGAGATTTTTCCTTCTGACCTTTCTGCCTCCTTTTCTCTTCCTTTGTGTCTCTGTCTCGATCGCTAAACGCTTCTCTTCCACTCTCAAAACATCAACCTTTAACCTGTCTGATCCATCCAATTACGTCTGATCCTACTCAAAGTTCTCGCACCACCTCCTGTCTTTTTGAAATGTTTCTCTCTGACTTACACTGAGCTCTGCTGTCAAAATCCCATTCATTTTCTCCATAAGGATTTTGATTATTAGCAATAATGGCTAAGCCATCCAAGGTAGACTATCCACGTTGCTCTGAGGTTGTGAAACAAAGGTTTTGCTCCTGTAGAAGCTGGACGTCTACATGACATCAACCTTGTTTTAAGAAAGTCCTGTTTTCTTATGGAGAAGTACGACAATACCCACAATCCTAAGTGTAACAGCAACATCTCTGATTGGTCCAACTCCCTGTTGCCATGGAAATGATTACCACACCCACAAACCCTCGAACAGCCAGTGCTAGCTTCTACCATGAGAGTCTAAGATAGTTTCTAAGAGTCTAAGATAGATAGTCGGTTGGCCTTAGAACTCTTTCTGGAAGCATTTAATGAAACAACGATGGAGATGTTGAACGGGGTAAAACACTTTTGGAACCAGAGCTGTTCAAAAAGTGGGCAGTCACTGTTGAGCTCTATGCTTCCTCACGCCTTTCACCTTTTTATTAAAAGGCATATTTGCATATAATCTACAGATGAATTTTCCCAAACTCGTTAATGGAGCGCCAGGAAAGACTCTGGGCACTTGGGTGGACACTGCTGAGGCAGCAGCCGGGTTTTCTTCCTTGTCTCATGTCTGTTTGTGTGTGTGTTGTTTTTGTCTCCCTCCCTCTCGTCTTTCCTCTCTATATTCTATTTTTTATTTTTTCCCCCTTTCTGGCCCTGCGGCACGTTCTCTGTCTGTATATTGTTTGCAATTGTTTGTTGCAGTCTACTTTCCAAAAATAAATTAAAAATTTGAACACACTAAAAAAAAACTCTTGATAGGCAATGTTTTCAAGGTTGATATGAGGGAACTCTTGGTAGGAACGGTTAATTAGAAATACCTTTTAACAATGATTGAGGAATTTAATATAGAATATTATCCCATTATACAGGAGGACTCTGGGTTGGATTAACCCACGGTACTTTTACCAAGTCACTTTATTTTACATTTTGTGGCAATATGCTAGACTCCCTTAAATTAATATATAAACCACCTTGGTATATACAAGCACATCTTTGTATCCATGAAATTAAATGGAAAAAGGACATGAATGCCTGTATAATACAGGATTCCTAAACCTTTTCCAAGGTCAAGGTCCAATTTAAAGCTTTTTCCAGCACCTTACACATCCATAAATCACAAACAAATACATAATCAAAAAGAATTATTTTGTGTTTTTGGCACATTAAAAGACATAATGCTATAAACAGCCAAAATTGTGTTTCGTAATAGCAGAATGATCAGATATTTAAGCAAAACTCAAGTTTTATTTTCCAAATCAGTGTCTAAGTCGACTCTGCTTGCTGTGTAACCTGCCTGAGTCAATGGAGGCAGGAGGATTTGAGCCAAATGACATGCAGCTGGGTCATTCTGGGTCACTCAGACTCACTCCAGGGAAACCAGTGTACCCAACTGCACAGTCTTTTCACTTTTTTCTAAATCTAGGGCCTGCTGTACAAATTTGTAATGGTTTAGTCATATTGACATGTTTGTCTTCCACCCTACAAAGTTTGGGCTACCTGTCTCTCTTTCTAACCTGTCTCTCTCTCTCTAACCTGTCTCTCTTTCTAACCTGTCTCTCTCTCTCTAACCTGTCTCTCTCTCTAACCTGTCTCTCTCTCTAACCTGTCTCTCTCTCTAACCTGTCTCTCTTTCTAACCTGTCTCTCTCTCTAACCTGTCTCTCTCTCTCTCTAACCTGTCTCTCTCTCCTAACTCTGTCCCCTCTCTCTCTAACCTGTCTCTCTTTCAACCTGTCTCTCTCTCCGCCTCCTCTCCTAACTGTCTCTCTCCTCTAACCGTCTCTCTCTCTAACCTGTCTCTCTCTCTCTACCGCCTCTCTCTAACCTGTCTCTCTTTCTAACCTGTCTCTCTCTCTAACCTGTCTCTCTCTCTCTAACCTGTCTCTGCTCTCTAACCTGTCTCTCTCTCTCTAACCTGTCTCTCTCTAACCTGTCTCTCTTCTAACCTGGCTCTCTCTCGAACCAACCTGTCTTCTCTCTCTCTAACCGTCTCTCTCTAACCTGTCCTCTCTCTCTCTTCTAACCTGTCTCTCTCTCTACTCTCATTCTAACCTGTTCCTCTCTCCTCTCTCTTAACCTGTCCATCTCTCTCTACCTGTCTCTCTCTACTGTCTGTTTTAACTGTCTCTCTCTAACCGTCTCTCCGCAGACTTGTACGTCGGGGGGCGTCGAAGCGGGGGGGGGGGCGTTGTCTCCTCGCGGGGGGTCTAACCTCGGCCTTTCTACACCGGTCTCTCTCTCAACACTGTCTCTCTCCTCTACCCTGTACCTCCTCTCTAACCTGAATCTAATACCTTCCATTATATTAATGTCCAGATATTGCTTCCCAGATAATGTGATTTTCAGGCTGTAAAACTAAAATCATTTCAAGGGTCGAAAATATGAAGACAGGATATGAACAGAAATATTTTACAGGCCTTGGTTTTGGGACACATTC
>NW_022605592.1:181378-195634 GCF_008692095.1 Etheostoma spectabile | reverse complement strand
CAAGGTTTGATCAAAATCTGAGACAGTAACAACCACCTGGAATTCCATTTTAACCAAGAAGACTGACACAGGCACCTGCCTGAGAAATAGAAAATACAAAAAATGTTAAAATGTTAAAAAAATGTATTTCATTGCCAAGACATGTACATGTATCTACTGGAATAGAGCAGTGTATATATTATATAAGGCCATCCTCAACCTTACAGTGAACATTACTAGCTACATAGCTAGTAATGTTCGGGAGGGTTTCAGGTACGTGCGGTACTGTCTGGAGGGCAGCAGACTTGCTGTGGCAGATCGTGGTGAAGTTGGTTCTATATTGGATGTTGGCTATTAGACACATTCTAAAAATCTCTTATGGAGTTTGACCGTCCAATATGAAACCAAGTTCACCACGGTCTGTGACAGCTCGTCCTCACTCATTCCGCAGAAAGCTAAAGACATGATTTATCATAATATTTTGATTCAACAGATTGCAAAAATCAAATACAAAAGCAAGCATTTTCCAGCATTGACTCCAAAATTCAAGCACTTTTCAAACCTTGAAAACACAACATCAGAATTCAAGCATTTCAAGCACCCGTACAAACCCTGATAATAGGGTTGGAGGGATTTTTTGTGATTATTGCAACTTGGTTCCGATTCTGGTTGTCACTATTTAAAATGCTGTCCTTCTGTCACTCTGTGACATCAGTGTAAAGGTCTACCATTGGCTGGAGTAAGTGTGATGACGTCAGTGTTGGCGTTTCCCCATTGATGATTACCCTTTCAACCTATAACGCAACTACATCGTCACTGTATTGCCCATCAATCAGCTGATTAACTTCTTCAATACACACTAGATGTTGTTGTTGTTGCGGCTGACACCCATAGCAACTGTTTTAATGCACGGGCTTAGCAGCACAAGCAGAGCACCGCTCTGTGTGTGAGTGTGTGTATGTGTGTGTGTGCGTCAGAGTGTGCGTGTATCTGCAGCTAAGTTTACGAGAATTTACCACATTGAATTATATGTGGCAAACTAAGATAAACAGTTAAACTTAACTAAACTACAGACGGCTTTGGTTTTAGCTTGTCACACTTAGCCATTACTGAGCAATCGTACCGTGCTCGTTTAACGACAGTGGGCGGGAGACTGGGACAGACGTTAAAATATCTCTTTCAACATGTCTACGTAAATGTGTATGCTTGTTAAACAGGTGCATTGATAAAGTGTTGCCTCTTTTTACTCAACGGTGTTATTGCACTAACTTAGCCTCCAGTAATGAGAAGTTGTGTCCACGGCAGCCTCTCTGATCTGCTGTCTGCTGACTTCAGCATGAACCTTTTATACTATATGCCGCAGAACTAAATGTGAGTGTGTGTGTGTGTGTGTGTGTGTGTGAGTGTCTGTGTGAAGCTTAGCCCCAACAAAGAGCAGAGACTGCAAGGTGATTATAAATACCACAGTTTTATCCCAACTGCAAGGTTGGTACTGGGGATAATCATTTTTCATTTTTCTCCCACCCCGACTAAATAAAGATAATCAACTAATGTATGAACCCCAATTTCCAAAGAAAGTGTAGTAATCCATTTTGTTTAGTAGCATAATACAACATGAGTAGCAGTAATACGGTAGTAATAGTTGTAGCAGTATTTAGATGGAGCATGCAAACAAGTTCAACTGCAGAGGCAGATTTGTGTTCAGTTTCATTTCAAAATTTTGAAAGAAGTCAAGCAAAACTAATAATCTCCTCAGGGTTAGGGTTATAGTATAGTAGTTTGAGTGTAATTTGACACAGTCTGTAGGCAATACCGTAGTTGTACATACCCACATCCGAAGACTTCTCCCCCCAGTCCCCAGAAAGAGTTTTGGGTTTGGGGGGCAATGATGGCTCAACGTCGAGCTTTGGTCTTGTGGAAGGCACATCTCCATTGTGCCTGTAGATAAGAGGGAGACATGGAAAAGATTGATAAGAAACAACATGAAATGACTGGACTCTTCTAGCTTGACATCGCCAGAACAAATTGCAAATGCAAGTTATTCTTGAACCTCTATGTTCATCTTCTCTTTCCAAGGCCGGTGACTAAAATGCCTCTGGACACAACTGAAAAGACCTACAACCAATCAGAGCAGCAAACCCTAATGTAGCACTGACAGACAGACAAATGTAAACTGACGACAGCTGTGATTGAGTAGCATCAACATGTCTGCGAGCAGGTGTTTCTGTTTTTGGCATCAGAATTTTAGAATAGTCCTTCAACATAAAGTTCCACTTCTGCTGCCGCCATTTTGCTTCAATCTCGTTGTACATGTGTATAAAAACAATAAAAGGCATTCTATTCTATACAAAACAGGACTAAAACTGGTGCTGTATGGACAGCACTAGAGTTCATAGCATAAAAGGTCAATGGCACTCAGAGAGATGGACAAGGAGGCTGGCTGACCAAATGCTGGACTAGATTGAATAGACACATAATAGACTCACTTGTGGCTTGGCGAGGGAGCAAGAGGCTTCTCTGGCCTCTTAGGAGGGACGCTACTCAGCCTGCCTTTCCCAGGCGGGGGGACAGGCTTCTTGGGCGGGACCAAAGGCGCTGCAGGCTTGGATGGTTTGTGATCTGGCGTCGGCCTGTCAACTGAAACAGGGACAGAAGAGTTGATAGAGGTGAGAGAATAGATGTAAAATGGAACCCCATTTTGATGAAATTGTGACTGACAAAATAGAAACAAAGTTCCAGAGAAGAGATATTGTAAAGATACTGTATATAATAAAATACCACTGTATCTTGGACAGTCTCCAAGAGAACATTGCATCTGACTAATCACCTTCCTGCAAATGACATACACATAAACTGAGGCCAATTATTTTAAGCCTGAGTCACAAAAAGTCCATTTGTTTTTGTGCAGAGCTGAAACAAGTAAGACAAACTGATGTTCAACAAGCTTGTCTGCTGATGAAGTGGCTCCACAGATGAACTTTAAGTCAACAGTCAGTACTGTTTCATGCTTTTTTTTTAAATTGGTAATCAAGGACAAATTTCAATGCTTTTTGGTATTTTCCGCCATTTAAAATACTTTTTTCTGTATGTAATACATGTATAAAGTATTAACAAAACCCACTTCACTTCAAGTGGAGCTTTCTTTCCCACAGACAGCACTTTTTCTCAATTTCTTAAAAGCGTCTCGCCCACATTCTGGTAAAACTATTTAAGGAGTACAAATATGACACTGAAAAAAGTATAACAGGGGCTCTTTAACATTATGAGCTGCTGTACCAGAGCACAAAAATTAGTAGGACTTTTAATGCTCTTAACTACACAGACACATTAGTTTAGGATGAAACAGAGTGGTGTCGGTGCAAGTGTGCCACACATCCAACACTGAAATTAACATAATGATCCAAATAGAAAACACTGTAATTTTCCCCGGATATTACGCTTGTAAAAGTGCAGTTGTGCAACAGAGTGACAGAAATGTCATTACGCATACAACACTGTTCTGATCTCCCTCTCTCTCTGTTACTATCATGTAGCCCCTTTCACACAGGGATTCCGAAACAGGAGCAATGAGGGTCCAGGTTTATTCACAGAAAACCAAGTAGAGGCAGCAGAATGCCACCCCTGGGTTTGATTTCAAAAAGCCTTCTGGGAGCAAAAGAGACATGACATGTAATACAACAGCACCGGTGTTTAGTGTGCATGTGCCAGTCAGCACAGTTAAAGGTCCCATGACAGGGTGCTCTATGGATGCTTTTATAGGCCTTAGTAGTCCCCTAATACTGTATCTGAAGTCTCTTTTATACAGACCTTAGTGGTCCCTAATACTGTATCTGAAGTCTCTTTTATATAGATCTTAGTGGTCCCTAATACTGTAATCTGAAGTCTCTTTTATAGACCTTAGTGGTCCCTAATACTGTATCTGAAGTCTCTTATATAGACCTTAGTGGTCCCTAATACTGTACTGAGTCTCTTTTAATATAGACCTTAGTGGTCCCTAATACTGTAATCTGAAGTCTTTTTTATATAGACCTTAGTGGTCCCTAATACTGTATCTGAAGTCTCTTTATATGACCTTAGTGGTCCCTAATCTGTATCTGAAGTCCTTTTATATAGACCTTAGTGGTCCAATACTGTACTGAAATCTCTTTTATATAGACCTTAGTGTCCCCTAATACTGTACTGAAGTCTCTTTATATAGACCTTAGTGGTCCCTAATACTGTATCTAAGTCTCTTTTATATGACCTTAGTGGTCCCTAATACTGATCTGAAGTCTCTTTATATAGACTTAGTGGTCCCTAATCTGTATCTGAAGTCTCTTTTATATAGACCTTAGTGGTCCCCTAATACTGTATCTGAAGTCTCTTTTATATGACCTTAGTGGTCCCTAATACTGTATCTGAAGTCTCTTTTATATAGACCTTAGTGGTCCCTACTACTGTATCTGAAGTCTCTTTATATACCCTTAGTGGTCCCTAACTGTATCTGAAGTCTCTTTATATAGACCTTAGTGGTCCCTAATACTGTATCTGAAGTCTCTTATAGACCTTAGTGTCCCTAATACTGTATCAAGTCTCTTTATATAAACCTTAGTGGTCCCTAACTGTATCTGAAGTCTCTTTATATAGACCTTGTGGTCCCCTAATACTGTACTGAAGTCTCTTTATATAGACCTTAGTGTCCCTATACTGTATCTGAAGTCTCTTTTATATAGACCTTAGTGGTCCCTAATACTGTTCTGAAGTCCTTTATATAGACCTTAGTGGTCCCTAATACTGTATCTGAAGTCTCTTTATATAGACCTTAGTGGTCCCTAATACTGTACTGAAGTCTCTTTTATATAGACCTAGTGGTCCCTAATACTGTATCTGAAGTCTCTTTATATAGACCTTAGTGGTCCCTAAACTGTATCTGAAGTCTCTTTATTAGACCTTATGTCCCCTAATACTGTTACTGAGTCTCTTATATAGACCTTAGTGTTCCCTAATACTGTATCTGAAGTCTCTTTTATATGACCTTAGTGGTCCCTAATACTGTATCTAGTCTCTTTTATAGACTCTAGTGGTCCCTAATACGTATCTGATTAATAATATTATATTAATATATATATATATAATATATATATAATATATAGTATATGTATAGTTAATAGGCACTTGTCCGCTTGTATTCACCTTCACTAAAGGCTCGTTTTGAGACTGACAAACTCAATTAATATTCCACGTGCAACATTATGGAAAGACTTCTAAGGAGGTCGACTTTTCCTTTCTGTTGCTTTTTTTGACACATACAAACATCCGCAAAATTGCATTCACTGAACCCACCAGACTCCATTTAAAAAAGGAATAATTTAGCGTGTATAGAGCCAACATATTTGAACATATAATTCAGTAAACTGGGTTTATTTCAACCACAACTAGAGTTGTGATGGTTGGAAAAGTGGAAAAACGACCCAAAATGGCTTTTCATAGCTTTCAAGATTTTATTTATAGCCAAACTGTTTGTAGTCATGCTGCTTTCTGTTGTGTTATTAAATTGGTGTTATCAATTTCATAATCATCCTAGAATTACTGTTTTGCAATTAAAACAATAACTGTTTGTTTAGATGTTGTGCCAGTTCTGACAAAATCTTTGTTTATTTTACCTATCACCATTTCATAACTATTTATTCACTGTTATTGTAAATCAGTTTTAGATTAGATTAGATTAGATTAGATTATACTTTATTTATCCCACGACGGGGAAATTCTGTCGTTACATACATAATATTGATTTTAAAAACTATTTGACAAAACTAAATTCCAGTGAACAAGATCTGAAATTCTTGCAAGGTGAAAAAATGCAACACACACACACACACACACACACACACACACACACACACACACACACACACACACACACACACACACACACACACACACACACACACACACACCACACACACACACACACACACACACACCAAACAACACACACACACACACACACACACACACACACACACACACACACACACACACACACACACACACACACACACACACACACACACACACACACACCCCTTCCTGTGTGCAACGCAGTAAGATAGAACCGGAGAATCTGTTCTCCTTGCCAGGAACCAACTTGAGAGAGCTCACCATGTGATATGATTACATAACTAAAATCAAGTGACCTCAAGTGTGTATGCATCCGGCAATCCCAGAAGGACCACAGGGGAAATCTGTTCATTCCTATCTATTAATAACCCATTCATTTTACTCTAATTGAATTTTCCTCCCTAGTTTTACAGTATTCTTTTGTATCATGTGGGGATGGTTGATGCCTACTTTGATTTCATATATCAATTTTGTCTATGCTGATTTTTAACGCGTTAATAATGTCACCATGAATTATTATCCCTTTAATTCAATTATTCAAACTCTGTAGATTAAAAAAATAAAACCAATAAAAAAATAGAAGTAGCATACACTCTTTGCACTAATTGGAGTTTATTATTGTATTGTAAATATTTTGGGTATATTTATTTCACTTATTGCATTGTGGGTCAAAGGGAAACGCATTTTTAATTCCTCTGCATGTCTGGCACATACTGACAATAAAGTTGACTTGAACTGCTTGTGAGCTTACTTTAGAATCTAAAATGTGGGTACAAAGTGATGAAGTGGGATGAGGACGGGAGAGATGGATGTGAGGAAGGATTAACGAGGTCCTACCTTTGTACTCTGGCATGATGGGAAGAGGCTTCTTGTCGGCACCGGGAACCTCCGGCTTGGGAGCTGAAAAACGGAACATGGTCCACAGAACGTCACCGTGACTGTCTGATCCAAGACTCACCAGACAATGAGAAGGAACATGCACGTACACACAGACACTTTCACAAGTGAAACAAAACTACTGCTCGCTTGACAAAAGCACGCACACACACATCACATACACCACACTCTACCAGGCATTGGGAGACATAAAGTACCATACACGTAGATTTAATATTGATCTCTATCTGGCACACGCTGTACTGTACATGTATAGCTACATGCACTTATTTGTGGTTTTGACTGGCGAGACATACACACTTGAAAAGAATCTTAACACAGACAGGAAGTCATGTACGGACACATTCACTGTCTCAGAAAAAGACATACACGCATCAAACTGCACCACGATGATGTGGTACCAGGTCATGAAAGCACACTCGGTTACTTCCTGTGCAGACAGGAAAAAACAATGATGCAAGTGTGCATTTTGCAAACTGTAGATCTTGGTGCCGATATAAGGCATTGCTGCTTTAACGGTGACAATGACGCAACATGAAACAAACCTGCATTTGTTTGGTGTTTTGGTGAAAGAAAAACCAGAAAACACACTAAGAGAAACCGCCATGTCAATCTGGAACAGGGGTGTCTTTGAAAACTTTTCACGTGTTAAGTGGAACTACAACGAGTCTGGTGGGGCGGCTGTGGCTCAGTGGTAGAGCGGTTGCCTGCCAATCGGAAGGTTGGTGGTTCGATCCCCGCCCCTGCAGTCATTGTCGAAGTGTCCTTGGGCAAGACACTGAACCCCGAGTTCCCCGCATCGGAGTGTGTATGTGTGTGAGTGTTTATCTGATGAGCAGGTGGCACCTTGTACGGCAGCCCCGGCCACAGTGTGTGAATGGTGAATGTTTCCTGTAGATGTAAAAGCGCTTTGAGCAGTTGTTAAGACTGGAAAAGCGCTATATAAATACAGCACATTTACATTTACATCTACATTTAGAGCTCGGCCCTTTGTGTGACTTGTATTTCTGTGGTTACTCTGCTATTTAAAAAGCCAATGACCACAGTTGAAGCAGACCCAGTCATTTGAATTCCCTTTCAATGCACGACTGAGCATCCCTAAACTATCCGTGCTTCAGTAGGTCTAACAGCTAATGGTAAGACCTAAAAGTGTTTGTTTTCTGTGTAGTATATCAAATTGTATTTTATGTTATTTCTAAACGGCTATGCCACTTGTTAGGCCACCATTGCAGATAAGAACCGCCCGCCCCCCCAGTGGGTGTGTTCTGCCCCCGCCCGATCCTGCAGCTTGTGTGTTGGGTCCCCCCCGCACCGCCATAGATTGGCCATTGATTTAGTGTCTTCTCCCCTCCTGCAGGGAAGCTAGTAATTTGACCATGTAGTATTAATAAATATGTCGGTAATAAGTAGTGAAATTACGCGCATAATTACATTCAAGTGCAAAAATTAGTTATTCTAGTGCAATATAAGTGCAAAGTGACATTATATTAATTTACTTAATTTCACTTTTAGAACGTGTTGTTGGCTGTAGTTTATTCGCTCAGGTTGTTTTATTTTGTTTTATTTCCCTGTCTTTTAACGGATTTCATGTTGAAGTCCCTTTAACATAATTTGAATTAGCTTAACATCTGACATTTGTGAACCAGTCTACAGAAAGAAAACCACTTTGTTACGCCTGGATGATTTACTAATCCCTGAACTGAATGTTAAAAGGTTGAGTGAAAACACTTCTTTTTTTATGTTTAACAAGTTCTTTAAATGAGAGAATGTGTTACAATGAAATGTGTGGTGACTGCAACCAACACACAATCACATACTACAACTACAGATCCTATCAATGTGCCTCTGCATATTCATAGGCAGTATATGGTAAATGTATTACATTTAGTGAGCTTTTGTTGGAGCCACCCACAAAGTAGCACCATTTGCTCACACTTACTGCTGAGTGGATAGGATTTAATGAAGTGGAGGATGTAAAGTGTTACTTACCTATGCTTTTTGACGGTGGAGGGGGCTTTTTCGGCTTCTGGGAGCAAGAGAGGGGGAGAGATGAAAAATAGCTCAGAATGACTGACATATTTTATCTCAAATACAGAAATCCCAAGCCTGAGGGATTAGCGGAAGAACAACTAACAAGGCAAGTGTCTTTGCTAGTTTAAGGGTAGTTTAAGGATGCTGTCATGTGGGTTTCTGCCCATATTCATTGAGCTAATTGGCTAATCTTCTTCTTCAAATATCATTGCAGTTCTGACATTCTGTCTTTCAGACCTATTATTGCCTTTTTTATTACCTCCAGAATCTTCTAGGACCACGGTCTTCTACACCTGTACTTAACGAAGATGCTGAGCCAAGTCTTTCTCGGTTTACTACAAGCTAGATTAGGCAACAGGGGTCTGGACTAAGCACAGGAACAAATGTGTGCTTTACACTTACAACTTGAAAGGACCCATGGAAACCTTACCTGAAGGAAAACCTACCTGACCATGACATGCATAAATACAAGACCTGAACTGAAAGGGATCCAAAGGCAGTCAGAACCAGCTGGGATTTTTTTTAAATTATTATTACGACACACCACGTGTTCAGAGCTGATAGCGAGTTCACTCAAATCCACCCGGCTGTTAGACATATTGATATACCAAAGACCCTAAGTGGTCTTCTCTCATGAGAGACACTGACAACTTACCTCTTCTGACTCCTGCTTGGCAGATGATCTCAGTGACCCTCTCGACACGGGAGTCTAAAATATAAACATCAGAGAGAATATAATGAAGTAATGATGCCTGTGGAAAACCTCAAACCTTTTTCTGTGATAACATCAAAGGGCTCCAATGTCCTTTGCATTAAACATAAAATCAGTTAGACTCCGCCTTCATACACAACAGACACACTCACTCATTCCCGAGACCGCTTACACAGTCTGCTCTAACACATTAATATTACCTGAGGACAGTTTTCAGAAGCTGGTTCAATGATCATTAAAAATGCCTGGGAGAACATATCCTTGAATAGTTTTTACTGGTTCCATTGCCCTCGGAATCCTGCTGCCCGCTGTGCTTGGACATCCCATTGCACTTTATTGTGTTCTTAGTAATTCTATGTTTTATTGTTGTCTGTCTTTTTTAACTGTATTCATGCCACAGAGAACTGCAAACTAAATTGCGTTATATCGTTTTCAATATAATGACAATAAAGCTACTTTGAAATTATATGTTATCAGTGACGTCAATAGTGGTGTGGAGTGGCAGTCAATATGTTGATTGAAGTCAGCCATAATCCTCTTAAGGTTAGCCTGGTTGGAGTCTTCAGCAACAGTGAGCGCAGCCTCAGGATTATCGGCCTGGGACCAGTTCAGGGCAGCATCTGTACTCACCTACTGTAAGAGGCATCTGGCGGATTATCAAGAGGCATTATTGCTCATGTGGAAGAGCATAATATACATATTTCTCACTTCAAAGTTAAATGTTTTAAAGCATTTTAATGATGGTTTCTTTAGTATTATTTATAAAGTAAAAACAAATTGCCATTTCATACATTGATGTGATTGGTTTACTCTCTTACTAGGGCAACAACACATCAAAAACCAACATTCTGAAGACTACTATGTAAGAGTGGTTACAGTAATCTCCCCTATGACTGCAGGCTTTTCATACCAGTGCAGGGCCGAAGAACTGCAGGCACAAACACGCACTATAGCCACATTACATTTCCACAGAGTAGTTAGAGATCCCCACACAGAAAAAAAACTCAACAAACTACTTACCCGGTCTTAACATTACATCCATTTTAACAGCTGAACTACTACACACAAAACGTTTCCTTAGTGTGTGTGTTGTATTAGTGTCTTTATCATCTAATCATTTGATCTGTAAAATGTCAGAAAGTATTCTAAGATGCCCATCACAATTTCCCAGACCCCAAAGTGACATCATCATATTGCTTGTATCAAGTATTGAATAACGCCTTGTCATTCAATACCCAATTTCGATAAATTAGGAGTAAATGTCATCAGCGTCAGTGAGCCAATAAGCATGCAGCCTGCTTCTACCGAGAGATAATATTACTACTGATTGGCTGTCTAACATCACACGTCATAGAGACACGCAGGAAAAACTCTACGTCACGTAGCAGGAGCTGAAAAAGAAATGAAAGAGTTGTGCCTAATGTGTAAGATAGTTACTTATTGTTGTTTTTTAAAACTGGTACGGTAGGATGGTAGGATTGTTTAGGAACTGGTATCAAAGTCACAGTATTGGTACAGAACCTTTTTAACAATACCCAGCCATAATCAACGGTGCAAAATGATTAATCAGTTCTGAAAACCGTTTCCAATGGAGTAGTTTTGTTCATGCGCTGATCTTACCTCTTTCTCTGCTTCAGTCACCATGACAACAAAGTTGTCAGGGAAGACCCCCTCCCTGCCCCCGATCTCTCCTCGCCACCAGCCGGGCTCTCCTGTGTCCTGGTGGAGAACAAAGCGGGAATGGCAACACTTTAGTGATCAATTTGTGATCTTTGCTTTGTCACTTTCCGTCTAATATGCCTGTCTAATAAGTATTTCTTTATTTTCACTTTAACTTTAAAGCACTGTCCAATGTTAAATTCATTGTACTGTAGTAGGTAGGAAGAAAGGAATATGTAAAAAGGGCTCCAGCAAAAAAAAGTAGATCAAATAAAATAACAATTCCATTTCTGATCTTTTCACAAGCAATTCTATCTAGTATCACTAGATGGCAGCAGCTTTCTAATATAGAGCCGTCTTGGTGGGGAAACTGAAGGAGACATCCTCTATTACCGTTGGCACAATTGTGAAATGACTATTAAACTTGGTCAAGCTATAAGACAGTTGTTCACATGACCATAGTCATTTCATATTGCTTTGGCACAAAATGCATGGCCTTGCAGATCAAAATAGATTGCATTCATTTGCTATTGAATCATAATATTCTCAAATGCAACCATTCACATGTTCATTGTGTAAAATAGAGCAAGCAACAATAACTAATAACCTGTCATCTATCTATATATATATATATCTATATATATAGATATATATATATATATGATCCCTAATAGGTTTGTGGTTTTATTGTAAAAGTTTTCAGATTAATATATTTTCAATTACAATTCAATTTCCAATTCAACCAATGTCCCACAGGTGACAGGCGTGGATATCCCTGCAGAATGCTGTAGTGGGTGGCTGCGTCATGCCAAAAATCCTTTCCCCTCGGTGCATTGCAAGGAAGGATATCACGTGTGACGTTGATGACATGTTATGGCCAGACAGAGAACACATCGGATGACCCATACACACACCAATGACATATTTGCAGCATCTTGTTTTTTCTTGTAAATCTTGTTCAACAGTTCCTGATAATTTCCCTGCTGTCCATCTTTTTTTCTGCTCTAGCTTCCTCTGTGTGTTTGTGGTTGGCTGGTGTGAATATACATTGGGCAAGCATAGTGTATGCCATGTCTGACATCAATACTATTCAGCTGCCAAGATGTCTTGGGTCTAAGCCATGACAAAGGAACCATTTGTTCTTATGACACCGATTTATTGATTGTGTACAATACCTCATTAACAGTAACACCTTTTTGTCCCACATCCTCCCCATTCAGTCGTCTCAGTTGACTGTATTACTCCAGAGAATGGGATAATAGTGTCCCTCCTAAAGGGTCACTGTCATTCAGGAATAAAAGATGCCATGGTAGCCAGGCAGAACATAAAGACACCCAGACCCTGTTGGCTCAGCTCAGCGGCCTCTGACAAGCTGATGAGCTATGAGGAATGATTACACACCGTTAATGCAAAGTTAGCACAACCATCTCTGTGTTAGGACAACTTGACATTAAGCAAGACAGTATGACCTGTCAATGTCTTTGTAATGAAAACTTGACATTAACCTAGACAACCTAACCTGTCATAAACACTGTATGTCATACTGAACTTTAATAAACTATTTAGCTTTAAAATGTTAATAAGAGGTGGGTTTTTACATTGGTTACCTTACATTACATTGGAGAACAGTGTTTAACTAAATATCTTTAAATGTTACGGTTACAGCTGAAAATTACAACAGATTTTTACAAAAAGATTTTACATATCTCCACAATTCAAATCCACTGACAATTGTCCACCTGGAAATGATTTTTGTGTTAGCGTGATGTCACAGTGATTGCATCTATAAGCCCACGTGTTTTGCCTTTCAATTCCACAACTTGACTGCAATATGAACAGAAAACGTACCTTGCATAGGATGTGGATGATATCGCCCTCTTTTATTGTCAGCTCATCCTCATTTGTAGCCTCAAAAGCGAATGTGACCTTACAATACTCCTTATCTGAGGAAACAGTTATAATGGAGTCTTAACAAGATGTACTGGCAAAAGCACACAAGGAAGCCAAGCAACATATTCAATACATTTTTGATCATGCCCAAAACACTTATTTATGAACGTTAATATTCAATAGAAAATAATGTCAAGAGCAGGGATTTGTAGATCAGAAAGGGGAAATCCCACGCACCCCTACCCTGACAAATCTCACCCTGCATGTCAGCCTCTATTGGCTCCTGCTCTACCAGGTGGGCTACGCAGGCACATCCCATCATATTTCCCCAATACACAAACAAAAATTGAGGTTTCTAATCCACTTACTTGGGAGAAATTATTTTGGAATAACAGCTTCATCATATCCAAACTACACAGTGGAGCTGTAACTACTGTTCTTTTTTCTGTATTGTCTAAATCTTCACTGCTGTCGGATGTCGGTGTGGTCTTATTGTCTTCTTATTTTCTCGGGGCAATAAAGGTTTCATTCAATGACAGATGCAAATAATGCTAACAGGGCTAGCACACCAACTTTAGAAGTAAACAGGACAAACAGACTACAAGGAACTGATGACAGTAAATACACTTTCCACATGTTACAGTATCCTTTTCAGCATTCATACTGTATATATACCTTTGGATTTGCTGTCTCCGTCTGCTCTCTGCGAGTCAGTCACGTTGGGATGGGCGGGCTTTGCAGCAGATGGTAATGATGGGATTGGCTAAAATGAAGCACACAATACAGATGGAAATGATTTATCGCACGAGTGGATATGTGGCTTCATGTGAAGGAGTCCTGTCTAGGAGTGTTTGTGTGAACCAAATGAGTGGGGTGATGTCATCGGGACTCCGTGCTATTAAGTAGAAATGTGTATGAATGATGCCGTTCATTTTGGGGTTAGCCGTTAAGGATTGTAGAAGATATGGAAAGAAAGGGATGTCAGATGTTACAGCTTGTGATAAAAAAGTCATAAAATTCAAAAATAAAAAGGTGTACCATTATTAGGGATGGATGATATAAGGAAGACATGCGATAACGTCAATAACGATATTACGTGCAATCAGAGGTGGGTAGTAACGAGTTACATTTACATTTATTATTATTATTATTATTATTATTTATTCTACGCGTCATTGTTTTTACCCCAGCGTACGTCTCATTTTAAT
>NW_022605592.1:181171-181368 GCF_008692095.1 Etheostoma spectabile | reverse complement strand
TTTATTTTGACAGAGAGAGAGTCTTCCGCTGAAGGCTCTGCCATGTGACTGTTCCACCAATCAAACGTCGTCGTGCAGTCACGTGACCGTCCCCGATCTCAGCAGCGGGACAGGTTGGCTTTACGGTCGTAGCAAATCAACGATGTCATGTTTTGCACATGTACTGTCCATCCAAATTTGATGTGACAAGTCTCTTC
>NW_022605592.1:170706-181161 GCF_008692095.1 Etheostoma spectabile | reverse complement strand
TAAGCTATTTTGTAATTAATAAATTATTTTTAATTTATTCTAATGATTGGAGGAACTATAATTTGCTTATAGATAGGGGTGTGACGAGACGCTTACTCCACGAGACGAGACACATCACGAGATTGGGTTCACGAGAACGAGACGAGATTTTTTTTTAAAATTTAAAGAAATCCTCGATGAAATATATGAATGGAAAATAGTTTTTTTATTCAACTGAAAAATCACAAAATGCAAAAAAATGTAGGTGCATTTTGAAATCAACTATTACTTTTTTTTTTACTATTTTAATGAATTATATGCAGTAAAGTACAATTTCACACGAGAAATCTAACTCCTAACTCCTAACAAATGATTTAAAAGTGGCAGGGGGATCTTCAATAGTAATTTCACGCTCCATCATGCTGACATCACATCGTCTCACGAGACAACTTTTCACCTCGATGAGAAATCTCGTCACGTTTTAATCTCGTCACACCCTTACCTATAGATGATTATTTTGTATTTTTGTCAGTCTGATGCTTGTGTTAAGAAATAAATCAGACGTTACTCAACAGTTACTCACTACTTGAGTAGTTTTTTCATCAAGCACTTTTTTACTTTTACTCAAGTAATTATTTGGATGACTACTTTTACTTTTACTTGAGTCATATTATTCTGAAGTAACAGTACTTTTACTTGAGTACAATTTTTGGCTACTCTACCCACCTCTGCTTGCAATAAATAAAGAGATATTAAAGTGTAGTCAGTTCTGCTGCTTTAAATATACTGCATATACAACAAACTGCTTGTTGAATTTAAAACGAATGAAAGGAAACTATTTCCAACATTATTAAACAAATTGAAAATTTAACTGATGAAATGATAAATTGATTGAGTGAATTTTAAACTCCGGCTGATTTCTGAGGACTATGGTTACCTGGTCCTCAGATCTCTGCAGGGTAAATCCAGACAGCTAGCTAGACTATCTGTCCAATCTGAGGACTATGGTTACCTGGTCCTCAGGTCTCTGCAGGGTAAATCCAGACAGCTAGCTAGACTATCTGTCCAGTCAGAATTTTCTGTTGATGACTAAAACTACTTCTGAACGTACACATGTTCCACCAAGACAAGTTGCTTCCCAAGGCTATTTAACAGCGGCACCATGGCTCCGTCCGGCGCTTAGCACCGCCCATGACCAGAGCACGTTTTTCTCCCATCCTCCCTCCTGGAGGAGGGTCTGGCAATGTGAGACTAGCTTTGTATCAACTCACGTAACGGACGGTCATTAATAT
Organism: Etheostoma spectabile; assembly: GCF_008692095.1. Lineage (NCBI taxonomy): Eukaryota > Metazoa > Chordata > Actinopteri > Perciformes > Percidae > Etheostoma > Etheostoma spectabile. The sequence goes on along the minus strand of NW_022605592.1, from coordinate 179,890 downwards.
AAACAAAGTTACCGAAGAGAAATGAATGCATAGTACTAAAGACGGGTTTCTAACAGAACGGATCAGTTTAGAAATCACCAGTAACGGCCAAAAAGGGGAAGGCAGTGATTGGCTGAGGTGGGCGGGTCAAGGCCAAAGAGAGTGTGAGAGCATGCGACATGTGGGCGATGTGAGGAGTGGGGGAGAGCGAAGGAAGCCGTGTCAGTGGTGAAAGAGAGTGGGAGGGCTGAAGGGGAGAGAGAAGGAAAAGAGGGAAGAGTTTCAGAGCGGAGTTCCATGCTTAACTAGGCAGTGAGCCTTGTCAAGTGTTCTCATCAACATGTCATTCTCCTCCCTTGAGCTCTTCCCCCCACAATAGTAAATAAATTACAAAAAAAGACATTTAAAATTAGGAAGTCAGGGGTTTTTTGTACAATTTAGAATAACTCTTTAACTCTACAAAGTTCAATCCATCTCAAACTAGATGTTAGATTCAATTGCAACATTATTTATTTTAATGTGGTTGATTTGTCTGAAAGAAGAAAAAAAAAATTAAAAGAGACTTCTCAAAAATGGTAAATCCGTGCCAGTTTCTCCAAAACAACAGAAATAAATAATTTAGATAAGCCGCCTGTCCTAACGATGAAGAAGAGCTGTGACTGAAGACATTACCGAGCCTGAGGGGAATTTAAGTTCGATTTACGCAAATTACTGTCAGGAGCGCAACATTTTGCATGTATTTTATTTACTAAGACTACAGATGGAAATGAGCCCACACACAGTTCATCTGATTTGCATGAGTCGCTGCTAAATAGGATCAGATGCCAGGATATTTATCCTGCATGAGTAGGGGGGGATTTAGGAGATATCACTTAAATATGGGGATGAATGCAATCTTTTTAATGATTATGTTTACATGCACATAATATTCTGTTTTTTGCCCTAATTCTGAAAAAGACAATATTCCAACTGAGCTGTTTACATGTCTAATGAAAGTGGATATTCCACTCATATTCCGGTTTTCTAAATTTTCCACTGTTTTACCACGCACACACAGCCGCTCTTCTTCAACCACCTTCTTAAAAAGGCCGGCGTTGCGATGTTTGTGCTTATCCAAAAATCAAGTCTTTCAGAAATGTGGGGTTTTTTTGGACATGACTGACTACCGCAGCCATGCTAACTGCTGGTTGATTTCTGGTGAACACCACAGCAACTCCCAGAGCTGACTGTAAGCCGTAAACAGGCCAGAGGAAGTTCCCTGTTGCCTGGCAGGTAAAACCCTAACTGAGACTCAAATTCACTTTTTTATTTTAAGAGCTTTTGGGCCTATATTAATATAGGACAGGTGAAGCCGTGGAAGGGGAGAGAGAGGTGGAATGACATGCAGCAAAGGGCTGCAGCGATCGAGACCAACCTGCAGCTGCTGCATTGAGGAGTAAACCTCTATGTATGGGTGCCTGCTCTACCAGGCGAGCCCCCCCCGCAGCCCGAGATGCATATTCTAACAGAGTTTCTGCAGGACTTTTAAGAATTGCTAAACTTGCACTTCCCCATAGCCGAAGAATAAATTCAGTTTTATGTCTGTGGTACAATCCGAAAGAGACTCGAGAAAACTCCAGCACCAGGGAATAAAAAAAAAAAAGAGAATTAGAGGTAGCATTGCATGGACGGAGGAAAATTAAGTTACCTTAAGTTACTTTAAAATAATTTAAGACAGAACACAATACTGCCAAATACAGTGGATTTAAGAATTGTTGAGGCCTAAAAATTTGATTTGGAAATGTTATACTTTTTAAGACCCCATAGAAACCCTGTCTAAACGCGCTGCACACATGTCCTAAGAACACTTCTGGAATCCAAAGACTATCGGCATATCCCACATCTTAATCGGAAAAATTGACTAGGTCATTTTATACTGATCCAAATGAAACGTGAAACAAATCTACACGCAAAACTAACGAGTGCCCCTTTTTACACACACTCCGGAAATAAAGTACATGTGCAATTTAAAGTTGCACATTTCTCATGAGTTAAAGGAGGACGTTCTGTAAGAAGTTTTAATGTCTCTCTGTTTCTTTACACAGAAAATATCTGTCTTGATAAAAAAAGAACTACTATAGTGAATCCTAATTATTACACTTTCTGAAAAAGTTTAAAGTGTTTAGGTAATTTCACTTCCAATACAATTCAGCTGCCAAATGTCTATGTGATATTTAATATTGTAATTTAATACATGTGTAATTTATAATTTAATGACTAAATGGGTGGCTTGTTTTAGCAGCAACCCTGGCTTTGCAGTGGTATGTAAATGAAAAGATAAACCACAGGGATTAACGTTTTCTCACCTTCAGCAGCCTTTCTTCTGTTAAATATTTGTATTATTTGTATTATTGTATTATTATTTGTACAATATTATTGTGAGGTTGCATCACACTTACTCTCGCCTTCTTTTCCTCAGTTTCGGAGCTTGGCAGCCGGGCCTTTAGTTTGACCGACCCTTCTCTGAAAATATCTCCAAAGCCAACGCCTCGGATCTTCTTGGGTTGAGCTATGACTCCGTTCCCTGAGGCAGGTTGAGGGGATGTGGGGGTGGGAGCGCTTTCCATTCCACTTTCATCTGCGGAGGGGATACAACAGAGGGAGACAGAGGGTGAATTAGAGGGTGAAAGTATCACATCTTGCAGCTTTTCCTCTTGTTGCAATACTGTATTTATCAGTCTTTTTCAACAAGGGTGCCGCGGCACTATGGGGGGTGGAGGCCGTTTGACTTTGTCAGAGGTGCAGTCAAAATCCGAGCATGTGAGTGGAGAGTGAGGGAGCGGGGAGGATTCTAGATTGAGCGCAGAGCAGATGTTTTTTTTTTTTTTTATTAAAGGCTGCAGTGTTGCCTTATCTCCCGTTCCAATTTAGCTCTGGTTGCCCTCACACCCAAGCATTTTAGGCCTTTATTTGAGAGGAAAACATGAGAGAGAGAGAGAGAGAGAGAGAGGTAGGCAACAAAGGGCCACAGAGTCGGAATCAAACCCGAGCTGCTGTGGTAAGGACTGAGCCTTAGTACATGGCAGTGTTGTAGACCTTCTAAACCAAGAGAGTGTCAGCGCCTTAAGTCTGACACACTCAGACTGACACACTCCTTTTATATATATATATATATATATATACACTCACCGGCCACTTTATTAGGTACCCCATGCTCGTAACGGTTGGACCCCCTTTTGCCTTAGAACTGCCTCAATTCTTCGTGGCATAGATTCAACAAGGTGCTGGAAGCATTCCTCAGGGAGTTTGGTCCATATTGACATGAGGCATCACACAGTGCCGCAGATTTGTCGGCTGCACATCCATGATGCGAATCTCCCGTTCACCACATCCCAAGATGCTCTATGGATTGAGATCTGGTGACTGTGGAGGCCATTTGAGGACAGCAACTCATTGTCATGTTCAAGAAACCAGTCTGTGATGATTCCAGCTTTATGACATGGCGCATTATCCTGCTGAAAGTAGCCATCAGAAGTTGGGGACATTATGGTCATAAAGGGATGGACATGGTCAGCAACAATACTCAGGTAGGCTGTGGCGTTGCAACGATGCTAATTGGTACCAAGGGGCCCAAGAGGGCCAGAAGATATCACCATGCCACCACCACCACCGACACCAAACCGTTGATACAAGGCAGGATGGATCACAGCTTTCATGTGGAGACGCCAAATTCTGACCCTACCATCCGACTGTCGCAGCAGAAATCGAGACTCATCAGACACGCAACGTTTTTCCAATCTTCTATTGTCCAATTTCGATGAGCTTGTGCAAATTGGAGTCTCAGTTCCTGTTCTTGCTGAAAGGAGTGGCACCCGATGTGGTCTTCTGCTGCTGTAGCCCATCGCCTCAAAGTTCGAGTACTGTGCGTTCAGAGATGCTCTTCTGCCACATTGGTTGAAGGGGGGTTATTGAGTCACTGTTGCCCTTATCAGCTCGAACCAGTCTGGCCATCCTCTGACCTCTGGCATCAACAAGGCATTTCGCCCACAGAACTGCCGCTCACTGGATGTTTTTTCTTTTTCGGACCATCTCTGTAAACCCTAGAGATGGTTGTGCGTGAAAATCCCAGTAGATTAGCAGTTTCTGAATACTCAGACCACCTTCTGGCACCAACAATCATGCCACGTTCAAGTCAAATCCCCTTTCTTCCCCATACTGATGCTCGGTTTGAACTGCAGGAGATTCTCTTGACCATGTCTACAGCCTAAATGCACTGAGTTGCCGCCATGTGATTGGCTGCTTAGAAATTAAGTGTTAACGAGCAGTTGGACAGGTGTACCTAATAAGTGGCCGTAGTGGTGTATCTTATCATATATATATATATATATATATATATAATAAAAACCATTTCAAGAAATAAAAAGTCAAAACAAGTATGAGAAATAAAAAACAAACATAAAAACATTTTACAAAATAGTGAAATTAATTAAAAGCTAAATCTGAGCACACAACTACTTAGATGATAGAATCCAGGATTTGTATTGGAAAACACACATTTGATTCCCCTTTCAGCCACTAGAAGGTGCTAAGATTGTGTGATTGTTTGATTGATTGATTGTGTGTGTGTGTAAAAATGTACATTATAACATTGCTATTCATATGAAGAAAAATCCTGATTCATTAAAAAAAGTTCTTATGAATGTCTACAGTATACCACAGCCCTGATGAAAACCAGATGCAAGACAGGGAATGTGTATCACATATATAACAACAATATGTAACAAGCAGACAAAAGGCTTAGAAGCCTCCTCCTGCAGACTGAACCCCCAGCCAAACTTCTTGTTGAGGCTTGTTCCAGCTGCAAACACCAAACACTACTACACTTCATTTTACTGACAGTGAATTAACGGCCATAATGCAAAGAGAACACGAAAAACTCTGCATTAAATTCTCCAATATCTCAACCAGAGAATAAATGGTCTCTGATAAACAATGTAAGCAGATGCTATATGCTAACAGAGCTGACGTAGTAAAAGCAGGGGGCATTTATCAGCCTTGTTCCTGAACATGAAGTGCATTTGAAAGCTCTAAACAGACTGACGGCCACAGTTGAGTCTGTAAAGAACAGGAAAACCCATCACTATGCGCCTACCTTGAACTTTGCTTTGGTATCTTGCCTAACCAAACATACATTTCCATTTTCCAGTACACCTTCCCTTATGTTTATCCAACCAAGGTGCAGCCTTCCCATTAATGGGTCCCTGCTTGCCTCCATCTTACCCGTCTCATCTAGCGCCGTGTCATTGGCGTCGCCGTCCTCTACCGTGGCATCCAGCTCTTTGACAAAGTTGGAGGGAAACAGTCCTGACCTGCCGTTCAAGTTGCCGTTCCACCAGCCCTCTTCAACCTGCAGGGAAGACATTATAATCAGAAACCACCCAACACGGTAATGTGATCTTTTCTTTTTTAATTGTTAAATGCAAAGAAATCTGGTTGCTCCGAGTGTCATGTGTACCTCAGTACAGTTCCACAAAAATGACACTGTTGCTCCTAATGCTACACATATACAGTAAGTTGCTAAAGATGAATAGTCACCATATATGTCCTTATTTTTAAGTAAAAAAAAACAAAATTCAGTAAATATAAAATTCTGAATAAAAACTGTGAAATATTGTCTATTTGTTGCACTAAGTAGTATTACTTAACATCCAATCTCTACATCGCAACACTTACACACACATGATGCATTTATAGTTAGGCAATATCTCTCTCATGCACACACAGACACAGACACACACACAGACACACACACAGACACAGACACACACACAGAGACACACACACACACACACACACACACACACACACAGACACACACACACACAGACACACACACACACAGACAAACAGACAAACACACTTATTATTAGCACTTCTTACGGCTCTTACATGTTCCAACTTGCCAGCATCACAAATAACTAGTTGACAGAGTGTGTATCTTCGGTGGATTGACACTGTAAGTGGTTGTAATATTACACCAGCATGTCTCAAATCCCACACACCAAAAGCTAATATCTTGGACACTCAATCAATCATTGAAAGTACCTCTTCAGTGATGTCTATGACGTCTCCAGCTTTCAGCTCCAACTCATCTTCGTTCTGTGGCTGATAGTCAAAAAGAGCCTTGCACTGTCTCTTCTTAGGCTCTGTGAGATGCAGGTCAGAAAATACCAGTTAGTCAACCAACCTGTTTGGCTGTCATGAGCTCATGACGGTCTTTGTTTTAATCAAGTGAGAAGAGCTCAGCTGTGTGTGTGTGTGTGTGTGTGTGTTGTGTGTGTGTGTGTGTGTGTGTGTGTGTGTGTGTTGTGTGTGTGTGTGTGTGTGTGTGTGTGTGTGTGTGAGAGAGAGAGTCTTTGGTAAACTTTGGTTGTTTTAAAGTGCTCCATAAATAAATTCATAAAACGGATTGATTAAACTGAGCTGCACACAAAAATGCAACAACCAAAGAAGAAATAGCATTGATTTAAAGGTTTAAAAAAAAGGTTTTTGAAAGAACAGCACAAGATATTGCATCCGTCGGAGCTGATCTATGTAAGAGGTTTTCTACAAGGAAGACCAGCGTTTTAAGTCTAGACTGAGGACAGTAAGCACCAAAGTGGTCCCCCTTTACCACAACTGACTTCACCCAGAGGTAAGTGTTCATTTACATTCTCTGATCACCTGATAAAGTGATAAATCAGTCACTGCCATGTGGTAAGGGTACAAGTAGAGTATGTTGAAAGGTGCCCTGCCACACAAAAGCGTTTTTACTTGCATTTTGGATATATGTTATATTCATATACGTGTGTGTTATGTGGGAATGTGAAAATGAACTGCCACCTCCTCTGTCAGCTCAAGCCACTGAAAAGGGGCAGCATCTCAGACGTGTTTGACATGTTCCAGGAGAGCGACCCAAACAGCCAACAGACTAAAGAAGTATTAATCCACATATATAACCCACATTCCCCCCCGCTTTTGGTGTTCCTGTGTATTTACCAACCAGCTATCGGGTTGACGGTGAAAAGTGTGCCTGTAGTGTTCTCTGTCCTGCTGTTGTCTCCGTCATGCTGCTGGTATCGTATCCATACATCCATGCCCGGAACGTTACCGGGTTGCTCTCTCTCTCAATCTATATCTATATCTATATCTATATCTATATATATATATATATATATATATATATATATATATATATATTTACACACATACACAGGCATTTTGCAGGGACCAATCACAAACGGGTGTACCTGGCGTGTTAAAACAATGACGATAGAGAAGCAACCAAGCAGCTTCTTGTTTACATTCATCAAGGCAGCAACCGCTGTCGCTGCTACATCACCCGGATCGTTGCTCTGATTGGTTGAAGGACTATCCAATTGCGTACAGAGTCATTTGAACTATGCCCGTTGATCTTGCCTCTTGTGCAGAGAAAATACAGAGCTGACTCCCCTGCTCTTATAAGATTGAGCTTGGTCTGGTGATAGCCAGACTAGGTCCAAGAAGTTTAGAGCCTTTATTTAGATATTAGATATCATATTGGAATCTTTGTGAAGAAGGCTGTTACTCAGCTCTATTTTACGTACTAACAAATTCAATATAAAAACTTCATCTAAATAAACCTTTTGCCAGTAGAGTGCTTTTGACCTTTCTTCTTTTTTGATTTGTGTGTATTAATTGACACACCGCAAACATGACACCCATGCAGTAAACCACATAACACCACTTCACCTCATCCTGTACACCAAACAAACAAATACTTACAGGTATCATTTTACCCAAACAAACTAGAGCCTCTTACTCTTTGCAGCTGCTGGTGGCTGAGGCAGGAAGCCTCCAGTCGGGATGCCGATGAAGCTCATCCTCTGAACCAGGTTGGCCACGTTCCCTGCACTCTTCTCTCTCTTCTGTGGATGAGAGGCCTCCTCTTTGGGCTCACTCTTTGTTTCCTTGACCTCTTTGGATTCCTTCTTCAGTTCCTAAAACAAACACCAGACACAGAAATTAATGGGAAGCTTTCTTTTCTACGCCATCTTTAATGTAGCATACTTTAGTGTTATGATTAAATAAATTATTGCTGTAACATGTCAAAATGTCTGCATTTGTGGATTCCATACTTAATTTCCTTTCAAATATTCTGATACATCTCCCACTCATACTCCTTTTGCATTATGTGTTACAATACTGAAATTTAGGAGAAATCTTTCATTATTTATAGTACACAACATTTTTAGTGATTAGATAACAAACAATACTTTACATCACATTAAAAATGACTGATAACATTTTGTAAATTTGTATGAGAAAATTGATTTTTGTATTTTATTCTGAAGACTAATTCCTTGCATTCCAAAGCTGCTATGCATCCTGATTTTGGAATAAAAATACCCCGCCACCACCCACCCACCCACCCACACCCACACCTGAAGATAGGCATGGGGAACTTTCCACAAAAATCATCTCTCAATGCAAATCCAACCAGCTATTAGGCTAACTGAAATAAAACCATGCCAATCTTTAGGTAAGGTATGAAGAAGAGTATGTGATGATGTGGGGGGAATTTTAATTCCACAGGCCAAGGGATTGTTATCAGGATGCATAGTAACCTGATCCATGAAAAAACTGGCCTTTAAAAATTAAAATCTACATGCCTCTATGGGAATTTAACATAGAGGGGTGTATACGTATGCACCCTGTATTTTAACATAGGTGGGTGTATACGTATGCACCCTGTATTTTAACATAGGGGGTGTATACTTATGCCCCTGTATTTTAACATAGGGGGTTGTATACTATATGCCCCCTGTATTTTACATATGGGGTGTTATCTATGCCCCTGTATTTAACATAGGGGGTGTCCCTGTTACTTATAGCCCCCTGCATTTTAATAACATAGGGGGGTGTATACTTCTGCCCCTGTATTTAACATAGGGGGGTGTATACTTATGCCCCTTTATTTAACATAGGGGGGTTTATACTTATCCCCCTGTATTTTAACATAGGGGGTGATTGATATACGTTATGCCCCCTGTCTTTAACATAGGGGGGTGTATACTTATGCCCCTGTATTTTACATAGGGGGTTGTATACGTATTCGCCCCTGTATTTTACGGAATAATATTTCGTTAAATTACAATACAATATTCATTCACACAAGAAAATGTCATTAAGTTTTTTTTGTTTCCTA
>NW_022605592.1:165298-170681 GCF_008692095.1 Etheostoma spectabile | reverse complement strand
CATGCTCCAAATACCATTTATCAACCAGCCGTTTTGGCTGTCATGAGCTCATGACGGTCCTTTGTTTAATCAAGTGAGAAAGACCCGCTGTGTGTGGTGTGTTTGTTTGTGTGTGTGTTGTTTTTTGTGTGTTGTGTGTGTGTGTGTGTGTGGTTGGTGTGTGTGTGTGTGTGGTGTTGTGTTTGGATGTAAACTAGGAGATTCTTTGGTACACTTTGGTTTTTTAAGTGCTCCATAATAAATTCTAACACGTGATTGATTAAACTGAGCTGCACACAACAATGCAACAACCAAGAAGAAATAGCAATGGATTTAAAAAGGTTTACAAACAAGGTTTTGTGAAGAACAGCACAAAGATATTGCTCCGTTGAGCTGATCTTGTCAAGGTTTTCACAAGGGAGACCGCGTTTAAGTCTAGACTGGGACAGTAAGCCCCAAAGTGGTCCACCCTTACCACACTACTTGCAACCAGAGGTAAGTGTGTCATTTAGTCTCCTGATCCCGATAAAGGATAAATCAGTCACTTCCATGTGGTAAGGGTAAAGTAGAGTATGTTGGAAAGGTGCCTGCCACAACAAAAGCGTTTTTACTTTGCATTTTGATTAATGGTTATATTCATATACTTGTTGTTATGTGGAATGTGAAATGAACTGCCACCTCCTCTTACAGCTCAAGCCACTGAACGGGCACATCCTCAACGTGTTTTGACATTTTCCGAGAGCGACCCAAACAGCCACCGACTAAAGACTATTACATCCACATATTATCCGCACATCCCCCCCCGCTTTTGGTGTCCTGATGTATTTACCAACCAGCTATCGGTGACGGTGAAAATGTGTGCCTGTAGTGTTCGTCTGTCCTGCTGTTGTCTCCGTCAGCGCTGGTCATCGTACCATACGCTGCCTCCCGGAACGTACCGGGTTCTCTCTTCTCACACTCAATCTTATACTATATCTATCTCTATCTATTATATAGATTATATATATATATATATATATATATATTACACACATACACAGGCATTTTGCAGGGACCAATCACAAAACGGTGTACCTGGCGTGTTAAAACAATGACGATAGATAGCCCAAGCACCGCTCTTGTTCCATTCATCAGGCAGCAACCGCTGGCGCTTGCTCCTACTCCCCGGATAATGCTCTGTTGGTTGAAGGACTATCCCAATTGCGTACAGGTCATTTGTAACTACCCCGTTGAGTTCTTGGCTCTTGTGCAGAGAAAATACAGAGCTGACATCCCCTGCTCCTATATAAGATTGAGCCTTGGTCTGGTGCTAGCCGACTAGCGCCAAGCATTTTAGAAGCCTTTTTTAATATTAGATATCATTTGGATCTTTGTGAGAAGTCATGTTACCCTCTATTTACCGTACTAACAATTCATATCAAAACTCATCTAATACCCTTTTGCCATGAGTGCTTTTGAGCTTTCTTCTTTTTTGATTTTTGTGTTATAATTGACACACACCCAACAGGACACCCAGCTCACAACCACATAAACCACTTCACCCTCAATCCTGTACCAAAAAACAATCTACAGTATCATTTACCCAAAACACTAAGAGCCATCTTACTCTTTGCACGCTGCTGGTTCTGCGCTGAGGCAGAAGCCTCCAGTCGGGATGGCCGATGAAGATCATCCCCTAAACCGGTTGGCCCACGTTCCTGCACTCTCTCTCTCATCTTCTGTGTATAGAGCGCTCACTCTTTGTGCTCACTCTTTGTTTTCCTTGAACCCTTTGGATTCCTTCTTCAGTTCCTAAAAGCACACCAGACACAGAAATTAAATGGAGAAGCTTCTGTTACTACGCCATCTTAATGGACACTACTTTGGTGTTGATGATTTAATAAATTATTGCCTGTAAAACTTCAAAATGTCTGCATATTGTGTTTCCAGTCCTTAATTTCCCTTTTCAAATATGTCTGATACTATCTCCCACTCATACAAGCTCCTTTTTTGCATTGTGGTTACAATTACTGCAATTTAGGAGAATCTTCTTATTTATAGTAACAACATTTTTAGTGAGTTAAGATAACAAACATACTTACATCACAATAAAAATGGACTGATAACATTGTAAATTGTTGTATGAGAAAAGATATGTTTTGTATTTTTAGTTCTGAAGACTAATTCCGTTGCATGCCAAAGAAGCTCTATGCACCATTATTTTGGGAATTAAAATACCCCGCCACCACCCACGCCCCCCACCCACACCACACCTGAAGATTGGCCGGGGACTTTCCACACAAAATCATCTCTCAATGCAAAGCCCAACCAGCTATTAGGCTAACTGAAAATAACCATGCAATCGTTAGTAGGTCTGAAGACTATGATTGTGATTGTGGGGGGAATTTGTAATTCCACAGGCCAGGATTGTTATCAAGGATGCATAGTAACCTATCCATAAAAACTGGCCTTTAAATTAAAATCTACAGCCTCTATTGAATTTACATAATGGGTCGTATACGTATGCACCCTGTCTATTTAACTAGGGGTGCTAGTTCACGTATTAAACATAGTGGTGTATATCGTCTTTGCACCCTGTATTTTAAACATTAGGGGTGTATACTTTATGCCCCTGTCTTTTACCATAGGGGGGGTGTAGTACTAGCCCCCTGCTATTTAACATAGGGGGGGGTGGGGTATACTTCTACCCTGTATTTTAACATAGGGGGGTGTATACTTCTGCCCCTGTATTTAACATAGGGGGTGTATACTTATGCCCCTTTATTTAACATAGGGGGGTTTATACTTTAGCCCCTGTATTTTAACATGGGGGTGTGTACTTATGCCCCTGTTTAACTAGGGGTTTATCCTTGCCCCTGTCTTTTAACATAGGGGGGTGTATCTTTATGCCCCTGTATTTTAACATGGGGGGTGTATACTTAGCCCCTGTATTTTATTAGCCATTAACTAGGGGTTATACTTATTGCCCCTTATTTTAACATAGGGGGGTGTATACTTATGCCCCTGTATTTTAACATAGGGGGTTGTATACGTATGCCCCCTGTATTTTAAGGAAGAATATTTAGTTAATTACAATACAATATTCATTCACAAAGAAAAATGTCATTAAAGTTTTTTTTTTCCTATTTTTATAATTAAGTCTTTAAGATCAATTTCCAAAAGTTTTTTTTCCATTGCTCCTCAGTCAACTTTAGCATGGGTTCATAAACTTATGAGCACCACTGTACATGCTAACACCTCCAACAGACAAAGAGGGGGATCCACGGTGGCATGGTGGAAAGTAAGTACACAAGCCAAGCTTTCCTCGAGTCTGCAGACTCGCCCACCAACACGTGTGTCTCCCTGCAAGCAGCTCGCTGGCAGAGAGGCGTTTCAGAGCGAGTGGCTCAAGCCTGCAAAGGTTGATAGACTATTGCTGTTAGCTAAAAACCTTGAGCAAAGCATACAGGATACATACACTGTTTTACTTTGGCACTCTGGCTGAGAAAAGTTGACTTAATAACAAAAGATTGGGAACCAAAATGCTCAGAAGTTGTTTTATAAAAAATATATTTACTTTAAGTTATATTTTTTAATAAATCAATCAGGGGGTTGGTGTAAAGGTGCTGTTTTACTTAAAAATGCTTTTCTGTTTACAGAAATATGTTCTAGTTTTGGAATAAAATATTAAGTGACTTTTTTGTCAATTGTCTGAAGCTTGTTTATTTGTGAAATTATTAATATCATGAAATGGTCATTATTGACTTAAGCCTGGATTGATGGCTATATAATATATATTAAAAAAAATTGTGCAGCCCTAGGAGCTATGTGAACCAAAATACAAAAAGGTAGCTGAGATAGCAACAATGTTATGAAAAAGAGATAATCAAGACATAATTGAATGGGAAGGGGACATGTGAAACAATGGGCATGAGTTTTGCATAAATGTGCCTGTGACAATCTGCATTCTGGTGAGCTAAAGAGACAAAAATCAACCCTAACTATAGCAACGTGTGTCAGTGCAGCATTGTACTAGCTGCAGCCCACCTATGCTAAATGAAACCATCGCTAATGATCCGATCACATCACACAGCCAGGCTGTAAAGCAACTGCCCCATTCTCTCAGCCTGGAGGCCTCCCTGACAACGGCCCAAAGTCCACCGGTCACACCTTCACCCAACAGTGTCAGGGCTATAAACATTTGCATTTACTTTCTATTATATCATTCTAGAGCCTTCATTTCTAAGTAACTGTGTTTAAATGTTAATCCAATGCATTTCTTTGCCTTCCTTAGGGCAATTTGAATTGTGTGTTTGAAAGATGCCATGCTACAATAATAAACTTGCCTTGCTTTGGCACAAACCAGTTTATACAAAGTATGGTGCGACAGTGGGCTTACAGACCCTGTTCAGAGCCAAGTTCAAATTGCAATGACCCTGCATTTTTTCCAAATGTGCCTTCTAACCAAGGGAAACCAAGGGACCTAAAACTGAATTTTGACAACAACTGCCTTGTGTTTGACAAATGAAAAATAAAGCCAAATTAGAAACTATTCTTTTTAGTTCTCTCAACTCTTTGTATCTTGTTCTTTGTCAACTCGGCAATCTGGCCCCGCAAATCAAGTCTGTCAGAGGAAACCCACGAGCAACGTTTGGGTGTGTTCACACTTTTAAAAGGACCAAGCCAAGCTGGTGTGACTGACAAATGACCCTAAGCATATCCTACAATCCTCAGACATGTCACTCCTGTCCGCTGCTTAGTGTACACTGAAGTCAAAAGGTGACAACGTTTTTGCTTTCAAGGGCTTCCAGACCCCCAAGAAGAGTCACCAAGAGGGTGTCTGTGGTTTTAAATCTCAAAACAAATTAATTTGTTTTATAAAGACATTATCATGATTATTACTTACATACACCAACAAAGAGTGATTGGACTGGTGTGTGTGTGTGTGTGTGTGTGTGTGTGTGTGTGTGTGTGTGTGTGTGTGTGTGTGGTGTGGGTGTGTGTTTTGTGTGAGTATGTGTGGTTGTTAGAATAATGGCCTGCGCATATTGTAATTTTTTTTTTTTCAATGGCAATATTTTTGTTCCCCCTGCATTATATGTGGCAAATAAAAAAGAAAAAGGTAATTTTTAAAAGATGTACATGCATAGCTCTATTTGGGAACAATATAACATTCTCGCACTACTGCGGGTGTTTTTGTAGGGGATTCATCTACAAAGCAAAAAAAATGAAAAATAATTTTTTAATTGACAACGTTCGTTGTTAAAAACTTTAATGCTTCAAAACACCAAACATACGTCAGCTGTGACAACGTGTACTCTCTTCAGTGGGTTGGAGAGGGACATCAGGTAGAAATACGCTGGTTGACTAGCATGACACCATTTGATTCATATAATAATCAATCCAGGCTAACGTGGTGACAGTG
>NW_022605592.1:164970-165288 GCF_008692095.1 Etheostoma spectabile | reverse complement strand
GCTTCCTCTAAATGTCAGGTTGGGGTCGACTAGCTCGTTAGCTCCTTAGTTTGATAAACTGATCAGACCTGCATGTCACGCTCACTAGCAACAAACTGTGTGTGACCAAGAACAGTTAAATCAGTGGAAATGACGTTAGACCAGACACAGACTTCTGTTGTAGACTAGTGTTACGTTTCCAGTGTCGCGGCTCCGAACCGTAACGTTGGTTGGGACGGAAAGGACCCCTTGGATCTTTAAGCTAACTATATTAGCTTTACCCTGGCTGGTAGCTGCTTTCTGCTTGTTTCTTTAGGCTAACATTATTAGCTTTAGCCT
>NW_022605592.1:159393-164723 GCF_008692095.1 Etheostoma spectabile | reverse complement strand
TTGTTTCTTTAGGCTAACTATATTAGCTTTAGCCTGGCTGGTAGCAGCTTTCTGCGTGGGGAAATTAATTAATTAATTAATCAGGTGATTTAGTTCATATTTGCAGCGAACATAACTACTGTAGCTTCACTGACTACCCATCAAACGATGACATCACAGTGTCAGCAGCAGCTGCTACCTACGGGACTTTACTACACACAGAGAGCCTCACTTCTTAGAACAATAAACCCTGTCCGACTAACATCACATCCACACGCTGCCCACATGGCTACCAGTCTTAAAGGGGAAGGGTTGGATGGTAAGAATCAAGTAAAAGGAGAATGTGGAAGTTTACTTTTCTATCAAGCAGCAAAAAAAGGATTATGTCAACATCCTAACGTCCTCCAATGCGATTATTGCGCATGCGCACATTGCGATGTTGATGCTAAAACCCAATATCGTTCAGCCCTAGTACAGATCAATCCATCACACCCAAGTTGAATGCGTTCCATTTACAAGTCGGATGAGCTCCAGCCAGGTTAGCCGTTGCATCAACACTAATCGATGACGCGCATTACGCTGTTTTTTGTGCATGCAAACAGCATAACATGTCCACAGATAGAAGTTGGACAGCACTGCGTGTTCAACTGATTTAGTGAGACACAAATAACACAGGAGGAACAGCTTTCACAACTGTTGAGACACAGGGCAGCCATGTTGGATTTGTAGCTCGGGGTACTCTGCGGTTGCCCGAGGTCAGTGGGCGTGATGAATTGGACATGGCACCATCTGGTCTTCCAGCACACTGATAACAAAGGACCTCTCTCAGTGTGTTCTTGTGTTCTTTTGTCTTCCACAACACGTTTGACAAGTGTTACTTGTCAGTTTTACAGTTCCAATTTTACCATAGCTGTCTCAATTCAGATTGGCCATACGTTGTCAGTGTGAACGCAATGTTCTTTAAATAGAAAGTGTAAGTACAGAAATGCGCACTTAGACACAGCACGTGAGTGGATCGGCAACAATCTCTATAATGACTTTATCTAATGAAAATGGATTTCAAGGGACATGTAAATAAAGAGGAGGAGAGGGCACTGCATTAATAATTAACCATGGAGGTGCCTTCAATCCAAGAGTGGGCTTGTGAGATGGCTAGAGTGGCAGTTTTTGGAAAAAATGGTTTGTGTATACTATGTGCCTCCCATAACAAACCCGTCAGACTATCGTTACGTCACATCCACACGTTGCCCACATGGCTACCTGTCTTAAAGGGGAAGGGTCGGAGAAAGTTTACTTTTCTATCAAGCAGCAAAGAAGTTATATCAAAGTCTTGCGATGTAGATGAAACAAAATATAGTGCAGCCCTAGTGGGAACTGTAGTTCCCAAACTTAGAACTAAGACAATAATCCATCAATATTCACTTTTTTGTGCTCAAATATAAATACTTTAACATTACAAGGTTCAGAATGTCCATCAACGTGATTCTTATATTCATACAGTCAGATAAAATATTACGGCTGGTAACCATATATAGTTCACTTTTTTTTTTAAATCAACAACAAGGAAGTTGTAGCAAAGTCTTGCGATATGCATGTGCATATGGTGATGTAGATGATGAATAAGAGTATCACAATCAAAATCGACCGAAATGAAGTAACAATCTTGAATTTCAAATTAAAATATGGAATTGTCATTACTGCCACATCCCCATGTCATGTCCGGTCGGTTTGCCAAGCGGAAAATAACCCCATGTGACGCCTGCTCGAGGTAGCCCATTTTCTGACTGAGTCTACCACCACTCCATCCGAGGCGCTAGTGAGCTAGATTACTACACACACAGTAGCAGAAATGATTCTTATATTTATACAGTCAGATCAGATATTACACACCATGAAACACCTGGACCAGCAGAAGCAATGGAAAATGGATGGTTGTACAGCCAGGTAAATCCCCACAGACCCTGAAAACATGTAGGACAGGTGATGCAAATTCCCCCCCCCAAAGAAATAAAAACCCATATACCAGACACAGACATCTCTATCTCTGATAAAAATCTGCCATTGATTAAATTCATTTCAAAAACACTTCAATAACAACATAAATTCATGTCAATGAATCCATTGATGAAGCACTCCTTACCATCTCTCCCACAGACATGTCTCATTCCCCCCCGATTGCTCAGCGACAACACAAATTAAAGAAAGCAGGAAGTAGACGTAGGTCTCAGGTGACAGCAACGTTGTCAGGAGCAAAGTTTAACCGGCTTAACTAGGCTGCTGAGCTGATTACCTATCTACTACGTAGGATTGTAGAATGTGGAGAAACAGGAGCGAGACGAGAGAGAGAAGGGTGAAAGACAGAAGGCAAGAGAGATGAGCAGAGAATCCAACTGCACTGTAGTGACGCATTTCACAGTGGCTGTGTATATATCTTACACAGAAAATGCAGATTTCCCAGTAAAGCTGCACTCGGGTGTATCGAGTCATTAAAAGAGATGACTATGACCCGACTCAACCAAAACCCCTGATACTGTGTGTTTGGCTGCATGTTGTAGGAAACTGGGTGGAATAATTTGCTGCCAACTGAGTTTCCAAATTTAATTGAATTTGGAATTTTCACAGCACTTTAATTAATAGGATGTTAAAGTAGCATTTATAGTAGCGACCTCCACAAGTCAGATCATAACAATCGTATTGTTTAGGTCATCATGTGCAAGGCAGACCAAGAATAATACAAGACCTGCACCCCCTGCAAGTTATTGTTGTGAATATTCAAAATTACAGACAAGCCCATGCAGCTATGGACTGTCAGTACTAGACGCTTCAACTAATTAGAGCACAGAGATCCACTTTAACAATCAGTTTCAGCACAGATAGATCAGAAAAGCCTGCACACTAATTCATCTGACAGACATCAGCCTGTTCTGTGCAGACAGCTGGCTGCTAACGTTAGCTACCTGCCATTTACTGGCAGACTGAACAAAGTAGAATTTAAACACTGTACAGTAGCTAATATCTGATCAAAGAGTAAACTCTGCGCTCCGAGGGTGGTGCTCTGAATAACCAAACGCTGTATATACCGGCCCAGTTTGGTGCTAGCGTGCTCAAAGTGCGAGAGCAGTTACATCAGACAACAGGATTTCTGTATTTACACAAACGGAGTCTTCTACTAGAGCAGTAGAAGGTAATTGGATAATGGAAAATCTAGTAAAATTGCTGTAAACCCATTTACGTAAGTAATCTTTTTCATTTCTTCTCAAACAAGCATACACCAATCCAGATGTGACTCTGAGCCCCAGTCTGCTAAGGTCTGATAATGGTCGCAGCTTCAATAGGATTATCTCCACTGGAACTACAGCCAGGGGTTTCCTGCATAAATCACCAGCACCAAATATGATAAGAACTGAGAATAAAAATAGCAATTCAAATCCTCTCTAAAATGTGTTGTAGAGCAATTTACCAAACAACCGTTGAACAAGCAGACCATAAACTAGAATATGAGCCCTAATTTCAGTTTGATCTTGAGAGTTGGGCTGTACCCGACTCTCCAGGTGCTTCATAAAATAAATAATAATGTTATTTTATTTATTTAACCTTTTTTTAACCAGGAAATCCCTTGAGATTGAAATCTCTTTTTCGAGGGAGACCTGGCCAAGACGGCACACCAGTCTCAATTTAACCAGAAATACAGCATAGTCAACACAAACAAGGCTTTTTTTCCCCAGCTCAGAAAAAACCCTTGGGACCTGGTCATTTCAGAGCTGTAACATCCATAAAGTTACTGTAAAATGTATTGTCTCCGAAATAATTATGATTAACAATTAGAGCCAGACCGAACTATTGGTATTTCTTAAATATGCATTCATCAGAATCATTTATAATGCCAAATAAATGACGGTCAACCATGTTATGAGTGTTGGCATTACATAGTCTGTCCTCCAGAGGACGCTCTACAACGTCCCTGTTAGTGATGGCGTTGCATGTCTTCCACCCAAGACGCTCTACAACGCCCCTGTTAGTGATGGCGTTGCATAGTCTGTCCACCAAGGACGCTCTACAACGTCCCGTTAGTGATGGCGTTGCATAGTCTGTCCCCCAAGGACGCTCTACAACGTCCCTGTTAGTGATGCGTTACATCTGTCCACCAAGGACGCTCTACAACGTCCCTGTTAGTGATGGCGTTGCATAGTCTGTCCACCAGAGGACCTCTACAACGTCCCTGTTAGTGATGGTTTTGCATAGTCTGTCCACCAGAGGACGCTCTACAGCGTCCCTGTTAGTGATGGTGTTGCATAGTCTGTCCACCAGAGGACGCTCTACAACGTCCCTGTTGTGATGGTTTGCATAGTCTGTCCACCAGGACGCTCTCACGTCCCTGTTGTGATGGTGTTGCATAGTCTTTCCACCAAGGACGCTCTACAAGCGTCCCTGTTGTGATGGTGTTGCATAGTCTGTCCACCAGAGGACTCTAACACGTCCTGTTAGCGATGTCGTGCATAGTCCGTCCACCAGAGGACACTCTATTTGGCATATAACAAAATCAAGAATTACCATCAACAGTCACACCCCTTAAGACCTAAGCTAATGTTAGTCATTAATTGCGGTTAAATAAAGAAACGGGTTTAACCAGTTTTGTTAATTAGGGTTTATTTATTCAAGCATAATATACATGTTTGCTCATAAAATTCTCAGAAATAACAGTGAAAATGCTTAGATTTCTGGCAAATAAGGTAACTATAAGCGGACCGGTCATTACTGCCGTCCGTAGTCACCCCCAGAGGCCCACTCTGAGCCAGGAAAAACCCTGAGTAATTAGATAATTTAGTAAAACTGCTGTCAAAACATTCACGTGATTCAACAAAGAAATATCTTTCAACCAAGCATACAGCAATCCAGATGTGACTCTAAAAATTTTTTTTTTAAAAGCAGTCACAACATCTGCTGCATCATGTGACCAACACTCAGCCGCAGGCCGCTACAGTCTGCTAATGCTCGCGGCTTCAATAGGATTATCTCTGATGGAACAACAGCTCTACAGTGTCAACGAGCTTAACTCTATTCCAACCCAATGAGTTAAAGGCTAACTAGCGTTTCTTTCAACCTGGACCTTGTTTTCCTATGTGTTTGTGTCTAAGTGACTGACGGGAACAGCAATCTTTGACATTGGTCCAGTATTAAGAGAGATCGCTGCAGTCGGCAGGGGAGAAACAAGCTACAATGGAAGTTAATAGGACAATTGTCCAGCTTGTATTTACCTTCACTAAAGGGCTCGTTTTGCCATTGACTGATTCAGATTAATATTCTAAGTGTCTGGCAACATTATGGAAAGGATCCCTTCAGAGATAGACCTT
>NW_022605592.1:159125-159383 GCF_008692095.1 Etheostoma spectabile | reverse complement strand
TTGAGACCTTTCTGATTAACCAGAAACAGCTCTGAAGTCACTAGCACTAAACCAACAAGAAGGAGTACTTCTAGCATGTATAGAGCCAACATATTTTAACATGTAAACCAGCAAACTATGTGTTTATTTCAACCACAACTAGAGTTGTGGGGATTGTAAAAGTGGAAAGACGACCCAAAACAGCTTTTCATAATGTTATTTTGTTTCTGTCACATTTGAACGAAGTGTAATTCACAATGCTAAAATTACTGTTTATTT
>NW_022605592.1:158690-159115 GCF_008692095.1 Etheostoma spectabile | reverse complement strand
TGGTGGGTTTAGCAAACGCAATTTCGGGGATGTTACGTTTTAAAAAAGGATCTTACTCTTTAACAGAAAGGTGGACCTCCTTAGAAATCTTAACCGGAGTTTGTCAGTTTCAAAACAAGCACTTTTGTGTAGGTAAATACAAACGGGACAATTGCTTTTTTATTGCTTTTCCGCCTTCAGTTGACATGACAGTTAGGTGACAAAAGGGAGAGAGAGGGGGAAGACATGCAGGAAATAGTCACAGGTCGGATTCAAAACCGGAACCTCTGCGTTGAGGCATAATGCGCCTACTCTACCCACTGATCCATTGGCCACACGATCCATGTGCTATTACCTTACACTGTAGCTTGTTTTGCCACTGCAGCGATCTCGTTTAATACTGGACCAATGTCAGAGACTGTTGTTCCCATCAGTCACTTAGACAC
>NW_022605592.1:157538-158680 GCF_008692095.1 Etheostoma spectabile | reverse complement strand
GGAAAATAGGATCCAGGTTGAAAAAAACACTAGTTCCCCTTTAATATGATCAAGAACGTGGCAGGACAAAAGAGCAATACTGTAAAATGAAATGAACCTAAGCTAAACAGGCTTCTTCTCACCTTGACAAAGTTGTCGGGGAAGAGGCCCCTTTTCCCGTTAAGGTCTCCCTCCATCCAGCCATCCTCCTCTACGTACCGCACGTTCTTGATGATGTCACCTGGTCGCAGTGTCAGCTCGTCTTCATGGAGCGCCTCATACTCATACTCCACCACGACTTCTACTCCAGACAGCATGAGGGAGGAAACAGAGAGAGGAAAAGGAAGGGGTGAGAAATGGTGTGAGAAAGAGAGGAGGTCAATGCAATTTGTCTTTTTTGGCCATTTTTGTGTGTCAAGGCTAAACTCTAAGCTGTTGTCCAATCCTCTTTCAGTCACTCTGCTTTCTGATTTGTACATGTCTGGAGACAGTAACCTTTAAATAAAAATCAACACTAGTAATAATAATAATTCAGTGTGCCGTGGTGCTGCATAAGCAGCACTCGGCACAATGACTATTATTATTCCGGCCTGTTTGTCCCACTACATCCCAAATCGTTGCCACACCCGCCACATTACACCGAATGTGGTATTGATCGGAATGCGGCTATGACTTTTCAACAAGATTTGCCGCGTGGTTTTTCCGAAATCGGCAAAAATACGCAAAAAATGTCCCATAGACTAATGGGAATGTTCGGGAATCTCTCACATCGCCAAAAAACGCCCCCTCTTTGGGACCGTGCTGCGTCGCCATACTTTACGTAGAAACAGATTAAAAGTTTAAAAACTAAGACAAGACGTTTGGTGTTTTATTGCGCTGAATGGTCGTTCATATACTAGCACGGTTCTTCCCCAAATCCCAGGTTACGTATCGTCCCGTTTTCAGATCGTCTCAGATTTTCCCATGTGTTGTATGTGGGGTAATGTTCGTAGCTAGAGTGGGGGACAGAGCGATGGGGCTGCGGTACGAATCTGGAAGTTTCCCCGAACAATGGCTCTCACTCTCTCCTCCAGTTTTAACTCTTCAGACTTCATTATTGGTCAAAATGTAGGTAATCTTGTTGCGGTCGCGGACATGTAACTATGGAGTCTGTCGGACTTAAA
>NW_022605592.1:152031-157528 GCF_008692095.1 Etheostoma spectabile | reverse complement strand
TGATCTACCAACTGTCGAGAGAAATCATGAAAATACCATGCAGCTGGAGTCCGATTCAGTGATTTTTTTTCCCAAACAAATTGCTCTCTCTCCTCCAGTTTTACCTCTTTAGACATCATAGTTGGTCAGGGTCAAGGGGGGGAGAAAAAAAAGAGAAAAGCGGGGGGAAAAGGAAATGTGAGGAATCTGTGGCCGATCACAGATCATGGTAAACTTGGAGTCTATCGACTAGACAGTGTCGTCCGCGCGTAGGCTCCCCAACTGCAGATGAGACAATATTGGGAAAAGAACTTCTGTCATCCCGCTCTGACGAATCACACACGAGCAACAGATTTCTGCTACTTGAGAGGGGAGAAGGAAAACATAGTGTTAGGGGCTTTCAGGGACGTGTGCTGGAAACAAACAATTGTTCTCGTCGAAAAGGGTAGGTCCTCCATTTCTATCGTCGTTAGACATCATGTGTGGTCAACATTAGGTAGATCTTGTCCGGGGTCGCAGACGCTGTACTATGGGAGTGAATTGCTATCGGGTAACGCTAAAACCGTTTTCGAATCGGTGCTGGCTCCAGCCAACTACTAGCGATCGTAATCGTGTGAAAAAAAGACTCTGGCCCGCGTACAATTTGAGGATATCACCATAGTAGACATGGTCGGGGTTTTACTGGATGACAGAGGTGGGGGGATGTGGCTGTAAGCACGATGTTTTTTTCGGCCGAACAAATGTCTCTCTACCACAACTGCGCAGGTTGCGGAGCAAACCTACCAACACATTTTGTTTGGCAGTCTTTAGACAAGTCATTTTTAGAATAAAATGTAGTAAAGTCCCGCACCGCGCTTGTGTCCCTGGGGGAAAAGCGAAAGGGGGGAGTCGCAAGAAAATGTCCTATGGAGAAAGTCTATCAGGACAGGGTCTTAAGGCGTTTTGCGCTAGAATCATAGCAAGGGAAGTAATGAACGGACACAGGGACACGACAGCACACACACACACAGGGCACATAACACACACACCGGGCGGTCCTACATGAAAACACTAATGTTCCCTTCGGGGCAATGTTGACCAGGCGGGACTCCTAACTGATGTTTCCATGTGGTGTGGTGTGTGATGGGTCCCCAATCGGCATGGGCACAGGTCTGGATAAAATTTCTGCTGAATTGTGGAGTCTAGTGTTTAGTGAAATGCGTGTCGCAATATCCAAGCGGTTGTGGGGTATTCGGTTCTTTATTGTTTTAGTGGGGCAGCTGGTTGCAGCATATCCAACTATGTTTATTCGGGGTTCTTATTATCTTTTTTCTTTTTATTAGTGCCGTACTTTTTTGCTCTCGGTAGTCTGCTGCATGACTTTCGCCTATTTCACGTTCAAAAGACTGTTTCATCTTCAGCTCTTCAGCAGATGAGTGGCCTGTCGTGTCAGGTGAGCAATTGGGTTCTCTATTTGGGATGAGCTTGGTTTCAAATAGTATCTTTTAAAACAATTATTTTTTAACATAAAGTCAAGTTCTCGCAAAATATCGATCAAATCCTGTTAGAGTAAACTTCATTCTGCTTAAACGTGGAAATCAATCACGGTCCTACAGTTTTTCACGACTACAAATAAAAAGTCAAAAATAAAAAAAAGGAATAAAAAATCAAGACTGTAAAGAAAGGCTTCAAGCAGGAGAAAAAAAATAAAAATAAAAAAAAAAATCAACTTATACCAATAAGGGGATAAGAAAGGGCTGGGGGGGGGTGGGTAAATTCAGAGTTGACATATTTTTACAGTTTTGTGAAAAGCTTTTAACAGTAATTGGGTAACCTTTATGATTTTTGGGGCTGGTGGGATTTATAAGGGTGTGAAATATGCCTGACTAGAGTGAGTAAGTGAGTCTCAGGATGAAAGGGGAGGCTTCGTAAAATAGTTATACATGACTACTCGTTCTCTATAACTTTGCTCCACGCCAAGACACTTCAAAAACTTTTCATGACATTTGTACATCAAACGTAGGTAATTCCTTGTCTAGTTTCAGCCAAGGTGCTCATTGTAATGTGATAGGAATTATCTTTTATTTTTGCTCAGCGAAGGCTTTCACAGACGAGAATTCAGGATAGTTCTACACATTCACTGTAATGATTTAAACTAGGTCCTCATTTCTGACAAACCCAGTAACAGCGCACCACTTTTTTAAATCGCTGAGACGCAACCACATTTATTAACGTTGAACTTTAATCCCATGAATTTTACTCAATACGTCAAGGCTTAGGTGCTCATGGGCAAGTATTTTCTTTCTTATCTCCTATTCCTTTGCGCAATGACCTAAAGTTGTTTGGTAGCTGGTTTCACTGTACTAAGGTCAGTGGTTCCTATAGCTACAGTAAAGAAAGGGTACCAACGAACTATAGCGTGTTACATGATTGCAGATCAAAAGAGATGACATCTACAGACATCAAAGTCTTCCTACTAGGATTTACCAACATGGCCAGCTAGACTTTCGATGTAGTCCATGGGCAAAAGACGGCCTCCCCAGACACTCCAAAACTTTCTAAAAATTATCTTATGTCTGTCTGATGCTTCATCAATCATATGATTCGCAACTGTATGCTATGCCTGAAACAGAAATCCTTTGTGGTCCACACACACAGAGACCAACACACAACAACCCACATACACACAGACCACACACTAACACACACCCACGCCACACAACACACAAACCAGCAGAACACACTACACGCTTCCACACACGACAAGACACACACACACATAGACACCACACCTCACAAAACACACAGACATCATACCACATACACATACAGAGACGATGGAAGACCACACAACACAACACACACCCAACACAAAAACACAGACAGACCCAACCTCACTTCAACACCCAGACACACACACACACCAAACACGACAGACAACCCACAACACACAACAACGACAGACACACACACACACACCCAAACACAGATAGACACCCACCCGCCACATAACATACAACAACATACCACACCGAGACAGATTGAATACACACACACACAAAACCATATAGAACACACACACACCAGACACACACACCAGGATACATGCACACAAAGACACACCACGATACATGGACAACACACACACAGACACCCATACAAAACACACACACATAGACATACACCACATACACAAGACACACACCGACCAATCACACACACCTCACAGCCACACACAGGCACCCATGAAGCAGAGACACACACTCACTAGACACACACACCAGACATGATATATTATATCTCACTTTAGAGTTTCATTAGAAGATGTACTGCGGTGGCGCATTTGGTTATGTCTCCATACTTTTGTGCAGAGACCCTGGTTCCAATCCCCCAGTGGTTTAACATCATCTGTGTTTACAACTCTTCAAATTCAAGCTTTTCAAATCTATCAGCTCTGTTCAGCCGATGATAGGCCTTCTTCAAGCTATTTTTCTGCAATTTGTACTTTTTCACTATTGCTTTAAACATTTTATATTTTAACATTACAGGTCAATGAGAGCAAGCTTCAATCAAACACCTTCAATCTTCTCGGTTCCTTCCCCAAAGTTTCAGCGACTTCATTACTTTCACTTACAGAAGTGGTTCAACTTTAAAACTTCTGTGTGTGTTGTGTGTGTGTGACTCTCATTATATGTTACAATGTAAAAGCTTTCCTGAACAAACCTTTGGTGGTGGTGCAGGGTTAGGAGACACACACACAAAACACACACATTTTCCAGCACCAAAACACAGACACACCTACCTCTTTGTGTTCATTATATATAACAATGGATAGCCTTGTGAACAGTTCTTTGGTGGTAGCCGTAGTGTTACAAAACCATTGCCTTTTTTGTGGTTGAGACCGGGTTACACCTCCCATAGCGGAGACCGGGTCAACGCAAGTACTGCCCCATGAGAAGTCCAACTCCTAGTGATTTGATGCCCCGTGCATATGGACTGTGGTTTGAATCCCCGCTGCAGTACATAACAAAACAACTGACAAAGGCATTTCACCAACCCTATATGATTGTCTTGTGGTGTTATTCAACTTAAATTAAGCATTCCGACTAAGGGTTTTCAATAGTCTCGAGACTACTTAAACATCTTCTCTTCTTATGAATTATGCTATTTCTCAAGTAGCTTTAGCAATTCAATTTTTTTTAGAATGTTTCCAATCTTTTTACATTATTGTGTTATTATTTCAACTTATTAAAACCATTCCTGACTTTTTCAAACTTTTTTGTACGGTGGTCTTTAAGTTTCCTACTTTTTTTCCACTCTTCTCACAACTTTCAACATCTCTTACTGATTAAGCTTTTTCTACAGATTAGCTATTAACGATTCAGTTAAATAACTTACAATTCATTAACTATTCCCACTAGGTTAGCTTTAAGGATTGCAGCTATTCACATGCCCAAAAGAGGAGGGGAGCATTTCTCGTGTCCTCTTAATCCCTGCAGGAAATAGCATTTTTCTAGTTTAGTGGAAATCTGTTCAGCCTTCCAACTATTTGTTATTCAAGGTTCTTTCTTTATCTTTTCTTTTTATATGCCGTACGGTTTTTAAGTGGGCGTTCTCTTGTATCTTCGCTACTTTCAGCTATTTAAAACCCGTTCAAACTTTTTCAAATCTTCATTCGTTTCAGCAGATGATGGGACTATTAACTTGCTTCAAGCAATTTTTTCTGCTATTTATACTTTTTCAAAATATTAACTTTAAACATTTTTTTAACATTAAAGTTCAAGGGGAAGCAAGCTAAGCGTAGCTTCAAAAATCCTTTAAATCTTCTTGCTTCTGGCTGCTTACAAGTGTATCTTAATCTATTTAAATCTCTCCTCGCTAACCATCTCTCCTACCAGTGGTTTTTGTCACCATACAGAATTCGCATGGAGGTTCAATTCAAACCTATTTCAAAAAGTAAATCGGAACAAGATAGTACAGCTAAATATGATGGGAAGACAGGGAATATGGGCAAGAAAAATCGCAGGCTAGTGGAGATGGCTTGTAATTGTTTTCCTCAGATTGGCACATAGGTTTACAGTTTTTTTTTTGTGAAAAAAAAGGCTTTTTAGTAAGAAGTTCAGTTGAAAATGTACATTTTATAATTTTCTGGATTTATAATGGTGTGTATTGCCTGAGGGCCTAGATTGAGGAGTGATGTCATCAGAGGGGGTTGGAAGGCTTTTCGAAAAGATATTATCGGTACATCCGTTCTCTCTACATCAAACTAATTGCTCCCACGCCAACAACAACTTCAAACTTTTTTTTTTTCATGGACAGTTTTGGTAACTCAAAACTTAGGTATTCTTTAGTCTAGTTTCAAAAAAGCCAATGTGCTCAATTTATTAAAATGTGATAGGGGGAAGGATTAAACTTTTTTGGTTGTTGCCACAGCGAAGCTTTCAAAAAAATGAACGAGAAAAAAATGGAAATCAGGATAGTTCTTCCACTTGTTCACTTTAATGGAACTTTAAGAACATCAGTCCCCCGGCCCATTTCT
>NW_022605592.1:151810-152006 GCF_008692095.1 Etheostoma spectabile | reverse complement strand
GGGGGGGCTGCAGGATGATTCTCTGAAACAAACAAATGTCTCTCTCTCCTCCAGTTTTTAGTCTTCAGACGTCATTTTTGGTAAAAATGTAGGAAATCTTGTGCCGATCGCAGACATGTAACTATGGAGACTATCAGACTTAACGTTTTCACGCTAGGGAAACCAATTGCCAATACAACACATTGAAAACGGATAT
>NW_022605592.1:151665-151800 GCF_008692095.1 Etheostoma spectabile | reverse complement strand
CTCTGAGGAAATAATCACAGCAACAAGTTCAGACACAAACACACACACACACACACACACACACCTATCATGACGCTGTTCTCTGGCGGCCATGTTGACCAACTGACTCCTAACTGATGTTTCCATTGTGTGTGT
>NW_022605592.1:151026-151655 GCF_008692095.1 Etheostoma spectabile | reverse complement strand
GGGCCCCAATAGCAGGCACACTGATAAAATTTCTGCGGAATTTTCTAGTTTCTTTTTTGATAATCGATTATTTACATATCAGAATCAAGCATCGGATCGTTCTAGAGAGAATTGCAATGCATCTAAGAATCGAGTGTTTTCCCCACCCCTAGTAAAACCTAATAGTGACACAAATTTGTATAGTTGTAACGGGAGCAGCCGTTAGTATAGAAAACTGAAGAGCTATTCAATAGTTAGAATAGTCATCAATGGTCCCGATAATTAAAGCGATAGAGAAGCCAAAACATATTCTGAACTTCTAGACTGGATGGTGTGGAGTGATGGGCTGAGCTTCTGTTTAAATGGCATTATTAGCATTATTAGGGGTGTAATGATACATTGACCTGGATCATTAAATAGATTGTATGATTGTAGATCATATTGTGGCGGACTTTGTGATTTTGTCAGTAAATGTTTCATCGTTGTCCAAAGAATCAATATAATATTGTATTGTGATAAAACGTGTGATTTACACCCTATTAGTTATCGGTTTGGTTATTTGTCATCAGGAGGGACAGTACAAAACTGCAGCACAGATATCAGTGGAGAATCTCTGTTAGATACTAGAACGGTTGGGTCCTTGTAAATTA
>NW_022605592.1:150841-151016 GCF_008692095.1 Etheostoma spectabile | reverse complement strand
TGTGGTCTAGACCTACTCTATCTGTTAAGTGTCTTGAGATGACTCTTGTTATGAATTGATACTATAAATCAAATTGAATTAATATTTGCAACGTAACAAACACGTGCTTAAAATGTAGAACACACTGTAAAAACATCTCCTCACTATCTGCTAGCTGCCTGTCCCCTCAACACAC
>NW_022605592.1:133308-150816 GCF_008692095.1 Etheostoma spectabile | reverse complement strand
CCTATAGTGAGGAATTTTTTTTTACAAGTGTGTTCGGGGACGGCAGCTAGCAGATAGTGAGGGATGTTTTTCATTGTGTTCAGGGACCGTGCCTCAGCGCATAGTAGTAGAGTTAAAGGTGGAGAGGCCTATCGATAGTGAGACTTTTTTAGGTGTGTTCAGGACAGGGCAGCTCATATAGTGAGAGATTGTTTTTACAGTGTTTCAGAGGGACAGCCAGATAGTGATGATGTTTTTACAGTGTGGTTAGGGACGGCACTTCGCAATAGTGAGGTATTTTATTTAAGTGTGTTCTAGTTGACGGGCAGATAGTGAGTAATGTTTTTTACAGCGTGTTCAGGGGACAAGGCAATAGTTGAGATGTTTTTACCAGTGTGTTAGGGGACAGGCTGTCAGCAGCAAGTGAGGAGATTTGTTTTTTAAACAGCGTGTCTGGGACAGGCAGTAGGAGAATGTTTTTTCGTTTCTACGTCTAGATAAGTGATTTAACAGTGGTTGTTGAGACAGGACGCTAGCCGTGTCGGATGTTTTTATTTCATTGTTCAGGGTGACAGCGACAAACGCACAGATGCATGAAGAACACCATGTTTTAAAAGTTTTGAGAGGTACGACAGCAGCAATATTGAGAGTATGATTTAATCCGATTGTGTGCAAGGGCACCGACACGCTAGCAGATATCTGAAAATGTTTTTCACAGTGGTTCAGGGTGGACAGCACCGTAGCAGAATTAGGAGATGGTTTTTACCTATATGTGCTAGGACATCAGGGATATTTGATAGAAATTGTGTCTTATTACAGTTGTCCATTTGAAAGCAGTCTTGTTACTTTCAAATATAAGTGTCAATTTGACTCTATAAGATCAGTCACTACATAAAAAGTCATCGCAAGACACTAACAGAAGATAGTAGTCTAGACCACACGCTGTATTTACAAGAGCGCCAACCTTCTAGTATCTAACAGATAGATTCCTCCCCTGGATATCTGGCTCGCAGCTTTTACTGTCCCTCCTGATACCAATACCCAACCGATAACAAGGGTGGTAAGAATCACAACGTTTAATCACATACAATATATTGTTGATGTCGTTGCAACTGATGAACATTTACTGACAAAATCTACAAGTCCGCCCAATATGAGCTACAACAGACACACTCATTACTGATCCAGGCTGTATCATTGACACCCCATGAATGCTCCATAATGCCTGTGAAACAGAACTCCCCACTCACTCCACCCATCCAGTCTAGGATGCAGAAGTGTTTTGCTGCTCTATCGCTTTAATTATCGGGACCATGATGACATGCTAACATAAAGCTGCTGCAGTTGTCTATCCTCGGCTGCTGGCCCGTACAAACTATGACAATTGGTGCACTGATAGGTTGACTAAAGGGGGGAAAAACACTCATTCTTAGATGCATTGCAGATTCTCCTTCGAGACCATCCGCTGCTTGATACTGATATGTAACTGAATCGCTTATCAGCAAAAAGAACTACGAAAATTCCGCAGAAATATTTATCATGTGCCTGCATTGGGCCACTCCACACACACACACAATGAAACTCGAGTAGGCATCAGTTGGTCAACAGGCCGCCAGAGAGCCGCGACATGAGTAGGTGTGTGTGTGGGTGTGTGGTGTGTTGTGTGTCCTGACTTGTTGCTGTGATTATTCCTCAAGAAGGATCTAGATATCCGTTTACAATGTTGTAGTTGGCATTGGTTTCCCTGCGTGAAACTTACGGCTGATGAGGCCCAGAGTTCATGTCTGCGTCCGGGCACAAGATTTCCTACATGTTTTACAAAAATGACGTCTGTAAACTAAAAATGGAGGAGAGAGAGCATTTGTCTGTTCAGAAGAATCCATCCTGCATCCCCCCCCCCTCTGTCCTCTTCATATCAAACTGGTTGCTATGTGATTAATCCGCAGATTACGGGCCAGCAGTCTTTGTTTTCAATGATTAGTATCGAGGGGTGAGGTTAGCCTACGCGAAAGTCTTAGTCGCTAGACCCCAATGTTCATTCTGCATCGGCCACAAGAATTCCCTACATTCTGACCAACTATGCATGTTCTAAAGAGTAAAAACTGGAGGCGAAGAGAGCAGTATTTTTTGGGAAAAAGACTCGCTGAATCGCGCCAGCGTGCATGGTATTTTCTCTATTCTCTCGGCATTGGTATAAGCAACGGCCACAATTTAAGTCCTACGACGACTCCATATTACATTCCCGGCGACCAGCAACAACATTAACTACATTTGTGACCTACATTGAAGTCTGAAGAGTTCAAAACTTCGGAGGAGAGAGAGCATTTGTCGGGAACCTTCCCAATAATTCTTACCGCAGCCCCTCACTCTGTCCCCCACTCTCTAGCTCTGAAACATTCCGCCCTAACACACACATTGGAAAATCTGATCGATCTGAAAACGGACATACGTAAACTGGATTTGGGAGAAACCTGCTAGATATCTAGCAACCCTTCCAGCGCAATAACACCCAAAGTCTTTTGCCCTTCTGTTTTAAACTTTTGAATCATGTTTCTCTACTTAAAGTACTGCGACGACAGCACGGTCCCAAAGAGGGGCGTTTTTGAGCGATGTTGAAGATATTCCCGAACATTTCCCATCCATGTCTATGGACATTTTTTTGCGTATTTTGCTTTTCGGTAAACACGCGGCAAACTTGTGGGTAAATTCAAGCCCCCCGCCATTCCGCTACAATACCCACCTTTCGGTGTAACTGTGTTTGCGCGTGTTGGCAACGCGTGGACTATAGTGGACATAAACAGGCGGAAATAATATAAGTTGGCAAGAATCAGTCATTGGGGCCGAGTGCCTTAGTGGATCAAGCACATCGGCAGCCTGAAGTATTATTATTCACTAAGTTTTTTTTCGATTTAATGTTACTGTCTCCAGACATGTTACAATCAGAAGCAGAGTGACTGAAAGAGTATTGCCACACAGCTTGAGTTTAGCCTTGACACCACAAAATGTGCCAAAAAGACAATGCATTGACCTCCCCGCCTCTCACAACATTTCTCGTCACCCCTTCCTTTTCTCTCTCTGTTCCTCCTCACTGCTGTCTGGAGTGGATCGTGTGGTGAGTAGATATGAGGCGCCTCCATGAGACGCTGCTGACACTCGCGGAACCCAGTGGTCATCTCAAGAACGTGTAGCTCGAGTACATGATCAGAGCGGTAGTCAGGGATGGCTGGATGGCGGGTAGACCTAACGGTAAAAGAGGGGCCTTCCCCGCCACTTTTGTCATGTGAGAAGAAACCTGTTTTAGCTGTAGGTTCTTGCATGTAACAGTATTGCTGTTTGTGCCTGCCCCGTCTCGTGAGTCATATGTAAAGGGGAACTAGTTTTGTTGCAACCTGGAATCTCTTTTCCTATGTGTTTGGTGTCAACAAGTGACTGCTGTGACCACAATCGCTCTACATTGGTCCTATTAAACTGAGCCGCATGAAAAAAAAAAAACCAAGCGGTGGCAAAACATGCATACAGTGTAAGGTAATAGTCACATGGATCGTTTGCCAATGGATCAGGTGGGTAAGTAGGAGCGCTGTACTCCCAACGCCAGAGGTTCCGTTTGGGAAATCCAGACGTGACTGATTTCCTCCTATTCTGTCCCCTCTCTCTCTCCTTTTAGGTCACCTAACTGTCATGTCAACCTGAAGAGCGAAAAGCAATAAAAAAGTCAACTTGTCTCCTTTGTATTTACCTACACAAAAGTGCTGTTTTGAAACTGACAAACTCCGGTTCAAATTGCGAAGGAGGTTCCACCTTCTGTTAAAGAGTAGATCCTTTTTAAAACGTAACATCCCCGAAATTAGCGTTTGCAAACCCCACCAGACTCCATTAATAAACAGTATCTTAGCATGTGGACTTACACTCTGTTCAAATGTGACCGAAAAAATAAACATTATGAAAGCTGTGTTTGGGTCGCCTTTTTCCACTTTTAACATCCCCACAACTCTAAGTTTGGTTGAAATGACACATCGTTTTGCTGGGGGTACAGTACAATATGTGTTGGCTCTATACATGCTATAAGTACTCGCTTCTTGTTGTTGATTAGTCTAGTACTTATAGCGTTTACTGGTTATTCAAACAGGTCTCAAAGAGCTTTTAAAAGGTCCTTCCTCTGAAGGGTACCTTTTTCCATATATGTTGCCAAGCACTTAGAATATTAAATCTGATCAGTCAAGGCAAAACGGGCCCTTATGATTAGAAATACCACTGATCAATGTCCTGTAACTCCATTGTGCTTGTTTCTCTTCCCGCCGCTATGCAGCGCATCTCTCTTAATCTGGACCAATGCAAAGATTGCTGTTCCCAGTCAAGTCACTTGCAACACCCAACAATAGCGACAACAAGGTCCGTTTAAAGAAACGCTAGTTATGCCTTTAACTCCCATTGGGTTGAATAGTATGCTCGTTGACGACAATGTAGAGCTGTTGTCCATCAGAGATATCCTAATTGAGCCGGAACAGATCATGCAGACTGTACGTCCTGCGGCTGAGTGTTTGTATCACAGACTTCAGCAGATGTTTTGACCTGCTTGTTAAAAAAAATTGTTTAGAGTCACATCTGGATGCTGTATGCTTGGTTGAAAAGAGTATTTCTTTGTTTGCCGTTAATGTTTGACCAAAGCAGTTTTACTAATTACTAATTACCTCAGGGTTTTTCCTGGCTCACGTGGGCCTCTGGGGGACTACGGACGGCAGACTGACCAGGTACCGCTATAGTTCCCTGTTTTTGACCATGAAATCTAGCATTTTCTCACTGTTATTTCTGGAATTTTATGAGCAAACATGCATAGTATCGCTTGAATACATAACCCTAATTACAAACCTGGTGTAAAAAACATCCCGTTTCTTTATTTAACCGCAATTTAATGACTACATTAGACTTAGTCTTAAGGGGTTTGACTGTTGATGGTAATTCTTGTTTTTTGTTTATGCCCCAATAGACTGGCCTCTGTGGACGGACATGCCACGCCATCACTACCAGGGACGTTGTAGAGCTCCTCTGTGCAGACCTATGCAACACCATCACTAACATTACCGCTTAAGAGCTTCCTCTAGGTGGACAGACTATGCAACACACCATCACTAACTGACGGTTGTAGAGCGTTCCTCTGGTGGACGACTAGGCACGCCATCACTAACAGGGTACGTTGTAGAGCGTCCTCTGTGGACAGACTATGCACACCATCACTACAAGGGACGCTGTAGAGCGTCCTCTGTTGGACAGACTATGCAACACCATCACTAACAGTGACGTTGTAGATCGCCCTCTGGTGGACAGACTATATGCAACCCATCACACATGTGACGTTGGTAGAGCGTCTCTGGGGGACAGACTATGTACGCCATCACAACAGGGACGTTGTAGAGCGTCCTCTGGTGGCAGACTAATTCAACGCCACCACTCATGGACGTTGTAGAGCGTCCTCTGGTGGAGACTATGCACGCATCATACCAGGGCGTTGCAGAGCGTCCTCCTGGTGGAACGACTATGCAAGCGCCATCACTAACGGGACGTTGTAGAGCGGCCGCTGGAGGACAGACTATGTAATGCCAACCTCATCCACATGGTTGACCGTCATTATTTGCATTATAAATGATTCTTATGAATGCATATTATAAGAAATACCATAAAAAAAGGTTTTTTTCGTTCTGGCTCTAATTGTTCATCATCATTATTTCGAGACAATACTTTTACAGTAACTTTAGATGTGTACACTCTGAATGACCCAGTCCCAAGGGATTTTTTTCTGCAGCTTGGGAAAAAGCTGTTTGTGTGGACTCTTCTGGATTTCTGGTTAAATTATACTGGTGTGCCGTCTTGGGCCGGTCTCCCTCGCAAAAGAGATTCAATCTCAAGGGATGTCCTGGTTAAAAAATGTGATAATAAACACATTATTATTTTATTTTATGAACACCTGGAGAGTCGTACAGCAACTCCAAATCAAACTGAAATTATGCTCATATTCCTAGTTTATGGTCTGCTTGTTTCAACGTTTGTTTGGTAAATTGCTCTACAACACATTTTGGAGAGGATTTGAAAATGCTATTTTTAATTTCTAGTTCTTTATCATATTTGGTGCTGGTATTTTGCAGGAACCCCTGGCTGTATTGCCATGGAGAATAACCTATTGAGCGCGACCATTCTCAGACCTTAGCCGACTGGGGCTCAGAGTCCATCTGGATTGGTGTATCTTGTTGAGAGAACTTAAAAAGATTTACTTACGTAATGGGTTCCACCAATTTTACTAGATTTGCCATTATCCAATTACCTTCTACTGCTCTAGTAGAAGACTCCGTTTTGTGTAATCAAATCCTGTTGTCTGATGTCACTGCTCTCGCACTTATGATCACGATAAGCACCACTGGGCCGGTCTCTACAGCGTTATTTGGTATTCAAGCCCACCCTCGGAGCGTCAAGTTTTACTCTTTGATCAATATTAGCTACTGTCAGTGGTTTAAATTCTACTTTGTGCAGTCTGCCAGTAAATGGCAGGGAGCTACGTTAGCAGACCAGCTGTCTGCACAGAACGTCTGATGTCTGTCAGATGATTATGTGGCAGGCTTTCTGTCATATCTTGCATGAAACTGAGTGTTTACAGTGATCTCTGTGCTCTAATTAGTTGAAGCGTCTAGTACTGACCGTCCATACTGCCTGGGCTTGCTGTAATTTGTGAATATTCACACCAATAACTTGCATGGGGTGCCATGTTCTTGTATTATTCTTGGTCTGCTTGCACATGACCTAAACAATACGATGTTTATGATCTGCTTGTGGAGGTCGCTACTAATAAACTGCTACTTTAACATCCTCATTAATTAAAGTGCTGTGACATTCAATATTCAAATTAATTTGAAACTCATTTGGCATCACATTATTCCACCCAGTTTCCTACAACCTTCGCCAAACCACAGTATCAGGGTTTGGTTGGGTCGGGTCATAGTCATCTCTTTTAATGACTCTCGAATACACCCATTGCAGCTTTACTGGAATCTGCCGTTTCTTGTAAGATATATACACAGCCACTGTGAAATGCGTCCTACGTGCAGTTTGATGCTCTGCTCATCACATCATTTGCCTTCCTGTCTTTCACCCCCTTCTCTCTCCGTTCTCTCTCCTTTTCTCCACTTCTACACTTCCTCCGTAGATAGGATAGTTATCACTCAGCAGCCATTAGCCGGTTAAGACTTGCTTCCTGACAACGTTTGCGGTCACTGAGACCTACGCACTTCCTGCTTTCTTAAATTTGTGTTGTCGCTGAGCAATCGGGGGGGAATGAGACCTGTCGTGGAGAGATGGTAAGGAGTGCTTTCATCATGGATTCCTTGACATGACTTTATGTTGTTATTGACAGTGGTTTTGAATGAATGTAATCAATGCAGATTTTTATCAAAGTAGAGATGTCGGTGTCGGTATATTGGTTTTTATTGTCTTTGGGGGGGGAATTTGCATCCCCTGTCCTACTGTGTCATTGTCTTGGGGATTTACCGGGCTGTACACCCTCCATTTTCCATTGCTTCTGCTGGTCAGTGTTTCATGGTGTGTAAGAGTCTGATCTGACTGTAGAATAGAAGGAATCATTTTTCTGCTACGTTGGTGTAGTAATCTAGCTCACTAGCGCCCCTCGGATTGGAGTTGTGGTAGACTCCCAGTCAGAAAATGGGCTACCTCGACATCGCGTCAGAAAAGTCCATGGGGTTATTTCCGCTTGGCAAACCGACTTGACATGACATGGGGATGTGGCATTTCCAATTCAATTATTTCATTTGAAAGTTCAATTGTTTATTCTTCGGGTCGTTTGCTTGTGATACTCTTATTCTCATCTACATCACCCTATGCACATGCATAGCGCAAGACTTTGCTCACATTCCTTGTTGGTTGATTTTAAACAAAAAAGTGAACTATATATGGTTACCGAGCCGTTATTTTATCTGACGTATTAATATATAAATCACGTTGATGGACATTCTGCCCCTTGTAATGTTAAAGTAATTTTATTTGGCACAAAAATTGGAATTTGTGGATATTGTCTTAGTTCTACGTTTGGACTACAGGTCCCACTAGGGCTGGCACTATAATTTTTGTTTCAGTCTCATCCGCAAGACTTTGATATAACTTCTTTTCTGCTTATAGAACAGTAAACTTTCTCTCCGACCCTTCCCCTTAAGACAGGTAGCCATGTGGGCAACGTGTGGATGTGCGTAAACGTAGTCGGACGGGTTTGTTATGGGGCACATATATCCACACCATTTTTTTCGTTTTTCCAAAAACTGCCACTTCTAGCCATCTCACCAAGCCCACTCTTGGATTGAGGCACTCATTGTAATTATTAATGCGTTCCCTCTCCTCCTCTTTATTTTTACATGTCCCTTGAAATCCATTTTCATGTAGATAAAGTCATATAGAGATTGTTGCCGGATCCACTCACTTGCTGTGTCTAGTGCGCATTTCTGTCTTACCCTTTTCTATTAAAGAACCTTGGCGTTCACTCCTGACAACGTATGGCCCATCTGGAATGTATACAGCTATGGTAAACTTGTGAACTGTAAAACTTACAAGTACACTGTCAAACGTGGTTGTGGAAGACAAAAACCCACAAGAACACACTGAGAGTGGCTTTGTTATCAGTGTTCTGAAGACCGGATGGTTCCATGTCCACTTCATCACCCCACTGACCTCGGCCACCGCAGATACCCCGAGCTACCAATCCCACCTGCCTGCCTGTCTCAACAGTGTGAACGCTGTTCCTCCTGTGTTTAATGTCTATTTTGTGTTCTCACTAAATCATTGACCCGCAGTGCCTGCACAACTTCCATATCTGCTGACATGTGATGCTGTTTGCATGCACAAAAAACAGCGTAATGCGCGTTCATCGTTAAGTGTTGAGGCCACGGCTAACCTGCTGGAGCTCTCCGACTGTAAATGGAACGCTTCAACTTGGGTGTGATAGATTGATCTGTACTAGGCTGAACGATATTGTGTTTTTAGCATCAATCATCGCAATGTGCCATTCTCAATAATCGCATTGGATGACGTCTAGGAGTTTTGAATAATCCTTTTTTTTGCTGCTGTGATAGAAAAGTAAACTTTCCACATTCTCCTTTTACTTGATTCTTCCCATCCCAACCCTTCCCCTTTAAGACTGATCCATGGTGGGCAAGCTTGTTGGATGTGCTGTGTTTATTCGCCGGGTGTATGTTCTACGAAGTGAGGCTCTCTGTGTGTAGTACGTCCCCGGAGGTAGCACGTGCGGAACACTGTGATTGTCATCGTTTGATGGTAGTCCAGTGAATTCTACAGGTAGTTTATTTCGGTGCAAATCTGTAACTCTATCCACCTCGTATTAATTATTAATTTTCCCCCGCAAAAGCTGCTAACAGCCATGCTCCAGCTAATATAGTTTAGCCTAAAGAAACAAGCATAAGCTGCTACCCACCAGCTAAAGCAATATCTTTAGCTAAAGAAAACCAGCAGCAAGTAATGTCCCAGCCAGGTAAAAGCTAAGATAGTTTTAGCCGAAAGAAACAAGCGAAAGCCTGCTACTACCAGGCCTAAGCTAGATGTTAGCCTAAAGAACAGCAAAAGTGCTACTACCAGGCTAAAGCTAATCCTGTTAGCCTAAAGAAACCAGCGAAAGCTGCTAACTAGCGCTAAAGCTAATAATGTTAGCCTAAAGAAACCGCAGACAAAGCGAGCTACAGCCAGGGTAAAGCTAATAAGAGGTTAGCTTACTATCCAAGGGTCTTTTACGTCCCCACCAACGTTCGGTTCGGAAGCCGCGACACTGCACGTAACAACTCAGTCTACAACAGAGTCTGTTCTTTGGTCTAACGTCAGTTCCACTGATTAACTGTTGTTCTTGGTCCACACACACGTTTGTTGCTAGTGAGCGTATCATGCAGGTCTGAATCAGTTATCACACAAGGAGCTCTGCGCTAGTCTACCCCAACCTGACCTTTAACGGAAGCATGCATGCAGCACTGTCCCGACACGTTAGCCTGGATTGATTATTATATGAACAAATGGTGTCATGCTAGTCAACCATCGTATTCTCACCTGATTGCCCCTGCTCCAACACCACCACTGAAGACGAGTACCCGTTTAGTCACAGCTGACTTTCTTTTGGGTGTTGAAGCATTAAACGTTTACAAAGGAAACGGTTTCACCTTAAAATATTTTTTTTTTCATTTATTTTTTTCTTTGTAGATAAATCCCCTACAAAATCACCGCAGTAGTCGAGAATGATTTATTTATTTCCAATATAGCTCTGCATGGTCCATCTTTTAAACAATTAACGCTTTTTTCTTTTTTTTCATATCGCACAAAAAAACATATTATGCAGGGGAAACAATATTGCAATGCAAAAAAAATCAATCATCGTGCCGGCCTATTCTATATCACGACACACACACACACACCCACACACACACACCCCACACCCACACCACACACACACCACCCACACAGACACCCAGCTGGATATCCTGTCCAGGGTATTGCAATCACCTGTTTGGAACAGGATTGAATTGTGAACTAGGTCCATTGTCCATCCACACACACCCACACACACACACACACCCACCACCACACACACACACACCCACCACACACACCCTCCAATCACTCTTTGTTGGTGTATGTTAAAGTAATAATCATGATAATGTCTTTATAAAACCATTAATTTGTTTTTGAGATTTAAAACCACAGACACCTCTTGGTGACTCTTCTGGGGGTCTGGAAGCCCTTGAAAGCAAAAAACGTTTTCACCTTAGACTTCAGTGGTAACCCTAGCCAGCGTACAGGAGTGACATTTCCTGAGGGATTGTAGGATCATCTAGGGTCTTTGTCAGGTCACACCAGCTTGCTGGGGGCCTTTTTAAAAGTGTAACACCCCCAAACTTGCTCGTGGTTTCCTCTGACAGACTTGTTTGCGGGGCCAGATTGCCGAGTTGACAAGAACAAGATCCAAGAGTTTGAGAGAACTAAAAAGAATAGTTCTAATTTTGTTTACTTTTTCATTTTGTCAAACACAAGGCAGTTGTTGTCAAAATTCAGTTTTAAGGTACCTGTGTTTGCCCTTGGTTTATAGGCCATTTGGAAAAAATGCCGGGTCCATTTGCCATTTGAATTGGGCTCGAACAGGGTCCCTGTAAGCCCACTGGTCTGCACCAGACTTTGTATAAACTGGTTTGTGCCAAAGCAAGGCAATTTATTATTGTAGCATGGCTCTTTCAAACACAGAACCATACAATTCAATTGCCTAGGAGGCACGAAATCTGGGATTAACATTTCAACCCAGTTACTTAGAAAATAGGCCTTCTAGAAAATGATATTAGAAATTAACTGCAATGTTTATAGCCCTGACCCTGTTGGGTGAAGGTTGACCGTGGACTTTGTGGGCCGTTGTCAGGAGGCCTCCAGGCTGAGAGCATGGGGCAGTTGCTTTAACAGCCTGGCTGTGTGATGTTGATCGGCTCATTAGCGAGGTTTCATTTAGCATAGGTTGGCCGCATCTAGTACAAGCTGCAGCACTGACCACGTTTATAGTTAGGGTTGATTTTTGTTCTTTAGCTCACCAATGGCAGATTGTCACCAGGCACATTTATGCCAAACTCATGCCCTGTGTTTTCACATGTCCCCCTTCCATTCAATTTATGTTCCTTGATTATCTCCCCCCCCCCCCCCCCCTTTTTTGTTTTCATAACTTGTTGCTATCTCAGCTACCTTTTGTTTTTTGGTTCACATGCTCCTAGGGCTGCATCACAATTTTTTTTATTATATATTATAGCCATCATCCCGGCTTAAGTCAATATTGACCATTTCATCATCTTAAGAATTTCACAAATAACAAGCTTCACAAGTACAAAAATCACTTAAATTATTTTATTCAAACTAGAACAAGATTTCGTAAACAGACAGCTTTTTTTAAGTAAAACAACACCCTTTAACACCACCCCCCCTGATTGATTTTTTAAAAAAAACTAAAGTAAATATATTTTTTGATAAAACAACTTCTGATCTTTGGTTTCCCATCTTTTTGTATTAAATCAACTTTCTCAGCCAGGTGCCAAGTAACACAATTGTAAATGTATCCTGTTATTCTTTGCTCAAGGTTTTTTTAGCTAACAGCAATAGTCTATTCAACCTTTGCAGGCTTGAGCATCGCTCTGAAACGCTCCTCTGCCAGCGAGCTGCTTGCAGGGAGACACACGTTGTTGTTGGCTAGTTCTGCCGACTCGAGGAAGCTTGGCTTGTGTACTTACTTTCCCCATGCCACCGTGGATCCCCCTCTTTGTCTGGTGGAGGGTTAGCATCACAGTGGTGTCATAGGTTTATGAACCATGCGAATGTTGACTGAGGACAACTGGAAAAAAACTTTTGGAATTGATCTTAAAGACTTAATTATAAAAATAGTAAAAAAAAAAACTTTAATGACATTTTTTCTTTGTGAATGAATATTGTATTGTAAATTTAACTAAATATCTTTCCTTAAATAAACGGGGGCCTACGTATACAACCCCTATGTTAAATACAGGGGCATAAAGTTAACACCCCCTATGGTTAAAATCAGGGGCCCTAAGATTATACACCCCCCTATGTTAAAATACGGGGCATAAGTATCACCCCCCTAATGTTAAATACAGGGGCATAAGTATAACACCCCCATGTTAAATACAGGTCCGAAGTATACCACCCCTATGTTAAAATGCCGGTGGCTTAATTATACACCCCCCCCTATGTTAAATCAGGGCATACGTATACAACCCCTATGTTAAAACTACCGCGGCATAAGTTCACCCCCCTATGTTACTACAGGGCATAATTATACACCCCCTATGGTAAAAATACATGTGCATAATGTATACACCCCCCTATTTTTAAAATGTCATGGGGCATAATATCCACCCCCGATTTTTAAAATCAGGGGCATAAGTATACACCCCCTAATGTTTAAATACAGTGTGGCATACGTATACACCCCCTATGTGAAAATCACGGGGGCATACGTATACACCCCTTTTCGATGTTAAATTCCCCCAGAGCCTGTAAATTTTACTTTTTAAAGGCCATTTTTTTTCCTGGATCAGGTTACAATGCATCCTGATAACACTCCCTTGGCCTTGAAATTAAAATTCCCCCACCATCTCCCATACTCTTTTCATCTTCCCTACGATTGGCATGGTTGTTTTCAGTTAGCTAATAGCTGGTTGGTTTTTGCATTGATAGATGTTTTGTGGAAAGTTCCCCGCTAGCTTCAGGTGTGGTGTGGGTGGGTTGGTGGGTGGTGGCGGGTATTTGTATTCCAAAATCGATGCATACAGCTTTGGAATGCAGGAAGTAGTCTTCATAAAATACAAAAATCAATTTTCTATACAATTTACAAATGTTATCAGGTCTTTTTATTGATGTAAGTATGTTTGGTTATCTAATCAACTAAAGTTGTGTACTATAAATTAATGAAAGATTTCTCCACATTTCAGTATGAACACATATGCAAAGAGTATAGTGGGAGATGTATCAGACTATTGAAAGGAAATTAGTAGGATCCACAAATTCATGATTTTGCCATGTGTACAAGCATAATTATTTAATCATAACACTAAAGTATGCTACATTCAAGTGGCGAGAAAAGAAAGCTTCCATTTTTCTGTGTCTGGTGTTTGTTTTAGGAACTGAAGAAGGAATCCAAAGATGTCAAGGCCACAAACTTGAGCCCCAGAGGAGGCCTCTCATCCACAGAAGAGAGAGAAGAGTGCAGAAGCGAACGTGGCCACTGGTTCAGAGGATGAGCTTCCTCGCTATCCCACCTGGAGCTTCTGCCTTCAGCCACCAGCAGCTGCACAGATTAAGAGGCTCTAGTTTTGTTTGGGTAAAATGATAACCTGTATTATTATGTTTGTTTTGTGTACAGTATGAGTGGAGGGTGTTATGTGGTTACTGCATGGTGCATGTGTTGCGGTGTGTCAATTTATACACACAAATCACAAAAGAAGAAAGTCCAAAGACTCTACTGGCCAAAGGTTTATTTAGATGAAAGTTTTTATATTGAATTGTAGTACGTAATAGAGCTGAAGTACAAGCCTTCTTCACAAAGAATTCCAATATGATATTAAATCTAAATAAAGCTCTAAAACTTCTTGGACCTAGTCATGGCTATCACCAGACCAAGCTCAATCTTCTAAGAGCAGGGAGTCCCAGCTCTGTATTTTCTCTGCACAAGAAGTGCTAGCTGCCTGTCCCCTGAACAC
Source organism: Etheostoma spectabile (assembly GCF_008692095.1). Classification (NCBI taxonomy): domain Eukaryota; kingdom Metazoa; phylum Chordata; class Actinopteri; order Perciformes; family Percidae; genus Etheostoma; species Etheostoma spectabile. Next base: position 136,546 of record NW_022605592.1, on the reverse strand, counting down.
ATTGTAAAACATCTCCTCACTATCTGCTAGCTGTAAGTAGGTAAAGTAACTCATGGAAAGGTAATCTGAAGAGGTGTGTTTTGATATGTGTTTTGAATGTGTCCATGTCAGTACGGTCACGGATGTGTATGGACAGGGAGTCCCAGAGGGACGGGGCTGCAATGGTGAACGCTCTGTCACCCCAGGTACGGTGCTTGGTCCTGGGGAATAACACCAACAATAGTGTTAGCCAAGATGCTAACGACATTGATAACTAAGCCAAACAGTGCCGTCACTATAATTTTTGTGATTTACAGGCAATCGGTTTCTTGCAGATTGTCACGTTAATGAGAATACAGCTGTTAGAAGTTAACATATGACGTCGAAGGTCAGCTAACATTAACCTTAGCGGTCTACATGAAGCTCCCAGCTATAAGCTCCTATCACTGGCGACCCAGTTAGAAAACCAGAACCAGCTAACTAATGATATCATAATCTTTTCTCTTATCCCGTGCTGCTGCAACAGTGTGAATTTCCCCATTGTGAGATGAATAAAGGATGTTGAATCTTGACGGATGTCGATTTTAAAGTCATGTTAAAACTATTCATCTTTCGATTCCCAGCCGCAGCCTGTCACTCCCCCCTGCCTCACAACGCCTTTGTGTTTCTCACTACCGTTAACTAATTGTTCATCAGACATGATATGACATAAGCATTTTGTTTTCCCAAAATGGTCTCAGTTGGAGCCCTGGATAACATGCACAATGAGACCAAAGGTACCTTTACAAAAGCACGAGAACAGCAATATTGGTTCTACATAATCAAAAAATTAGAGAGAAACAGCCAAAACAACGCTTCAACATAGAAAAAAAACGTCTGTGTGTGTGTGTGTGTGTGTGTGTGTGTGTGTGTGTGTGTGTGTGGTTGTTTGTGGTGGCTGATGCTTTCTGACGACTCACAACCGACAAAATATTCAGCGAAAGAGAGAGTGAGGGATTTCCCATGCGCCTGACTGCTTCCCGTGCAGCAGGTTGAGCAGCCTCTAAAAATAAGCGGGCTAACTGGCACTGAGGTATTTTGTGGTGCTATGGCCCTTTAACACATGACTCATAGCAGAGAAACTCAACTAGCATGGCTCACTTCACTGCCAAAACAAAAACAGAAAGGGTACACTGCACTGCGTCGTGTCTCCCCGTCACCCTGCATGTCTGTCACAGCTTCTGCAGGTTTCATCCAGTCAAATTGAAGACTTTGTGAGACATTTTAAAGACCACTGAATGCCATTTAGACCTAATCACACATCAACTAGCCCTGAGATTCTTTTTTTTTCAAGCAAGTACGCTTACTTGCACTTCCCCATAGCTGAAGAAGAAAAGAATCCCTTTTTTATGTCGCGGTACATCAGAAAGAAAAATTTTGAATTTGTACCCTGCAAAAACCTGGGGTAACACAACACACACACCCCCACCCACACACCACACACCACACACACCACACACACACACACACACACCACAGCACACACCACACACACCACACCAACCAACACACTTCATTGGTTAAGCAACACAAGATTGACGGCTGTGTGTCTACTGTCCCTCTGACACCACCACCATCGGCCCCAACACTCCAGCGGCCTGGGCCAAACACCAAGGAGGAACTGGCCCTGACCAGTGATCCCAGAACAGTCATCCCCTCTACAGCAAACACTCAGCATACTCCACTTTAAAGGAGGATAAGGGGAGCAGCGGTTCAAGCAGGGGGAGGAAGTGGAGTGCCTGCTCCGTCTAACTGACTGAAGAAAGATTCTTTCTTCTTATTATTATTATTAATTATCTATTATTATTTCATATATTATAATAAACTGCCACAGCCAATCACCAATTGCTTTACAATTTGAAGCAAGTTCTTACATGATGTCACGTTCACGTTGCGCCGTGTACACCGTAATTACTGAGTATGACAAACTGTTGACGTCGGCTCCCTGGCTGTATTTTTGTCTGAAGAGGGTCAAAACCTCATCAAGTTTGGTTGAGACCAGTCAGACATTATGGATCAGGCGGTGAAACCACTCTGCTTAATGTACTGCCAGGCGAGGCAAGTAAAACTCTTCTCTCAGTCTCAGCTAGTAATGAGTCCACCTACTGTTCGGGGGGGCACTGCACTGATGATCAACTTTGAATAAGACTATTTTTAAGCTTATTAAGTAGTCAGCTCAAAGCAGTACAATGCAACCAGGCTAGACACCTGACGTGCAGACAACACAAACTGAGCGAAACACAAATAAACAAGTCAGCCACAGCCCCAGATAGAGTTGAGACTACAGTGGCTTGCATTAGTTTACACACCCATGTGAAAGTTTATTAAAAAGAGGAATAAAAAAGCATCTTTTGGAAATTGATCTTAATGCCTTAATTTTTAAAAAAGGACAATCCATTTTCTTTATTAATGAATAATGTATTGTAAATAAAAAAATGTTCTTCCTTAAAATACAAGGGGCATAACTATACACCCCCCTGTGTTAAATTCCCATAGAGGCAGGCACATTTTTATTGTTAAAGGCCGGTTATTTCATAGATCAGGATATTATGCATCCTTGGCCTTTGGAATTAAAATACCCCACCCCCCATCATCACATACTCTTCACCATACCTAGAGATTGGCATGGTGTTACTTCTATTAGCCTAATAGCTGGATTGTTTTGCACTGAGAGATGATCTCATGGAAAGTTTCCCATGCCTATCTCTAGGGATGGTGAAGGGTCTGTGAGGATGTGTAAAAGCCACTGTATCTGTCCATGTAACCACAGGAAGAAATACAGTCTGCTGTAGTAAACAAAACAAGAAGCAACGCTGACCGACAGGGTCATACTCTGCACAGTTAATGGCCCAACTTCCACATGACTAGACGTGAAGCACGGGGACTTTCTGCCTCCAGAGATTACAGCACCTCTGCAACCACACAAACACACCCTGCCTAAGAACGCAGGCCATTCAACTCAATCTCACCTAAATCCCCACTGAACACACTCCTATACACGTACTGTGTTTGTGCACTTATGATGTTTAGGATTGTACAGGATTTTGCCCACTTACCTAATCTTGAAGACACTAGTTATTGTGGTCTTCAGTGAAGGAAAAGCAACACAAAATCATTAAAACTATTTCAGAATGTTTGCTTTCCTATTCATTTTAAACAGTCTTTATTGGGCACCCAGATAGCTCAGTTGGTAGAGCGGGTGCCCATGTATAGAGGTTTA
>NW_022605592.1:133208-133298 GCF_008692095.1 Etheostoma spectabile | reverse complement strand
CAGCCGGCCCGGATTCGAATCCGGCCTGCGGCCCTTTGCTGCATGTCACTCCCCCTTTCATAACTTCAACTGTCCTATCAATTAAAGGCC
>NW_022605592.1:129985-133198 GCF_008692095.1 Etheostoma spectabile | reverse complement strand
AAAAAATAATCTTAAAAAAAAAAAAAAAATTTTACTTTTTTAATTAATGCATTTTTAAATAACCATATATTCGTAACGGTAATGGCCTTAAAATCCTTTATTGGTTGAGCTCTATTTCCCAACAAAGCATGGTTAGCTAGCAAGCCGGACTTGGTTAGAAAGGTAAATGTAAATGTGCTGTATTTATATAGCGCTTTTCCAGTCTTAACAACTGCTCAAAGCGCTTTTACATCTACAGGAGACATCCACCATTCACACACATTCATACACTGTGGCCGGGGCTGCCGTACAAGGTGCCACCTGCTCATCAGATACACACTCACACACATTCACACTCCGATGCGCAGCACCGGGGGCAACTCGGGGTTCAGTGTCTTGCCCAAGGACACTTCGACAATGACTGCAGGGGCGGGGATCAAACCACCAACCTTCCGATTGGCAGGCAACCGCTCTACCACTGAGCCACAGCCGCCCAAGGTGCTCCCAAATGCTGAACAAGACCTTTTTAGCAACCAATAGGCTCCAATAAACTTGGATGAAGTGAAAACACACAGTGAGAGGCTCAATCATTTCAGGCAAAAACATGGACAACACCCCAAAAGAAGTTTTTTGATGTACACAGTAGTCATGTTTCCACCAACACGTTTTTATCCAAATTAAGTGATACTAAGGAAAAATGCCTTATGTAAACAGTAAAATTCGATTGAATATCAACTCATGAGGAAATATGTTCCGTCTCATCGGATTTTCTCTTGATTGATATACGGCTTTTGTGATAAACGCTGATGGAAACGTTATTTGCCAAATAAATAATACATTTTTGGTCGCGCCCAGTATTTCCTCTCTGTCTGCACACATGGCGGGCGTCAAATAAGCCAGATGGAAATGGACGGACGAGGAATGTGTTTTCGATTTTTAGTTTTTGTTAAAAGGCGAGCAGCTGCATTTTGGACTAACTGTACGCAATGTAAGATTTCTGTTGTAGACCCATGTACAATGAATAACAATAGTCCATAAACTGAAATCACCAACAATAAGAAGACGATCATATTTTACCATCACCGCCAGAAACTCGGCAAAGTAAGTAATAAAATCCTTGTTGAACTTCGGAGGGCGATATACAACCACGCGCAACACAGTAAAAGGATTATTGAACTCAAAAAGTTGCAGTTTAAAGCAAGCGAAGATGTCACTGGGAGTCTGTCGGCAGTGGAAAGTGGATCTAAATACAGCCGCTAGACCTCCACCCCTCCCAGTGGTCCGTGGGGAGCTGAGAATGTACAGTCGGGAGGAAGACGTTCTGAGAAAGGGCTAGACTCACCAGCGTGGAGCCAGGTTTCCATCTAGATCATAAAATCCAATTCTTGAGGGAAGAAGAAGTCCTTGAGCAGGAAGGTCTTGTTTGCTAGTGATCTAGCGTTGATCAGGGCCTTGCGAAGGACAAGCTCCCCGCTGGCTGATGATGAAGCATTGCCTAGTTCTTGTGGTTCACGCCGCCTCCACAAGCCCGCGTCCGCAGGGGTACGGGAGCCTCGATCAATGGGAAGCAGACATCACTTTGAGCGGGAGTAATATGCCGGATCCACCGGCCTCTAACGTCCGGTGAGTAGACAGCGGAGCGACGGTACCATCCATCGCACCAGGATTGATCGCATTGGTGGGCATCAGGTAGGCTTTGGATCTCACAAGTACACCTCCTCGCTTTCTTACTAGAATAGGCACTGGGTAAGCACCAGGCCTATAGGTTTCCTGGATAAGAAGGGAGGGAGATTTGAAGCTTGGTCTCCCAGATTGTGTTTTGGAAGCAACGATTCCACCGAGGCTCGGATGTTGAGAAGAGCTTGGCGATCATACACAAATAAGGCCGAGGCATCTCGGTAGCATACAGAGAGACAAAACAACAGCAAAGAAAACACTGAGCAGACAATATGCCGCACACACTGGCGCCATCTTTTCTATGTGAACACAAATACAAACTGCACAACTGCCCTATTAACTTCCATTGTAGCTTGTTTTGCCACTACCAACTACAGCGATCTTGCTTACTAAAGATCTCAGAGGGATCTGAGAAAAGCTTAACCATCGTCCTAGTAAACCTAGTGAACCGTGTTGTTTTTCCGACGGCTGCAGTTACGTCCCAGTGTTGGAATCCTCTACAGTGAAATTTAATCAAACTTTACACCGTTTGGCGGTTGGCATTTTAAATGTATTTAAGCCAGCTAATAGCTAACAGTAGGCTAACATTAATTGCTGCCAAGGGTAACGCTAGTAGCTTCACGTGCAGCGATGCTTCTGTTGTCTGTAACGTCTGTTTCAGAGCATCAGAGAGAACCGCAGGCGTTCAAGGGACCGTGAAATGAGGCACCAAAATCTGTGTTGCTATACGGTCCAGTAGACAGCGGTCGTTAAGGCACCGGTGCCGTATTAGCACTGGGTCTCTGTACCCAACCCTATCCTCTGATTGATCAACATACAATCCTTTTTACAGTCGTCAAAAACAACATCATAGGCCCAGGGCAGCCACAACCACGCTGCAAGAGCTGTTCTGTTACCCTGCCATAAATGGAGAAATAGGTCATGAAGCTAAGAGCCAAAAGCACTACGGCCAAAAGCGCATTGACCAAACGGTGTGCCGCCACGCAAATGATGTCAAACGCCTGTGCACGAATAAGATGATACTAAACCCAACCAAATGAAGAGATGGTGCTGGGTGTCCTGCATCACCCCCCTGGAGTCCTCTGGCAACAGTGTCAGGACATTTCATCAACATCTTGAAAATATGACATTATTAAATTAGTTCCCTGGAGTAATCATACAACAATCATTTGCATAATATCAGATGAACACTCTGGACAATAATGAGTGTCTGAAAACGTAATTTCTGCTCTGGGTAAGAGGTTTGATATGTTCTACGTTGATACTGAGCAGTGAACTAGTATCATCAGTCCTCAAATCTTAACCTATGCTTTACTTTGCACGGGGCATGATTATAGGCCAAGTTGAAATTTTGATTTGTGTTAAAATGACTGCACTAAGAAAAATAATGGAGAAGGGAACAGAGTTCAAGACTCGTTTCATCACTTATCCAACAGGTTTTAGGCAACATCTACAAGACAAAACAGAAAGTTCAGTTTCCTTTGACCTAGTACTTCTAGACAAAAATGACTAATTCTAATATATATATATATATATATATATATATATATATATATA
>NW_022605592.1:127056-129975 GCF_008692095.1 Etheostoma spectabile | reverse complement strand
TATATATATATATATATATATATATATATATATATATAGATAGAGCAGGGTACCAAATTCAATAAGTTTTAGACACTGACCAAATTGCCTCCAAAAGTATCAAGTATTGAAAAATGCCTAGCCATTCCATACCTATAAGGAGATCTCATCAGCATCAGTGAGCCAATAGGCATGCAGCATGCTTCCACCAAGACCTAATACTGTTTGTGATTGGCTGTCTCATGTTACACAAGGCAGAGGCATGCAGAAAAAACTCTACGTTACACACAGAGACGGCTAACGTAGTAGCAGCTGAAAAATTCATTTAAATATTTGTGCCATAATGTGTAATGTTGTAATTTCTTTTGTTTTATAAAATTGGTATCGAAACGTATCTGTACTTTACTTCGTCATTTATGTATACACTACGTTTCCCCAATAAAATGTATACTTTTAGTCCACAATTGTCTTTGTTAGCCTACTTGCTGGAAATGTTTTTGTACATTGGAGTGAAAGATTGCTCCTCACAAAAGATTTAAATTCTGTTTTTGGTTGATGTCATACTTTAAATTCAATATTTAAGAAGGTGTGGAAACCTTGAACATTATGCTTCACTATAAAAAGGAAACCACATAATTCAGTACATTTAATATTAGAAAATTGCTTTTGGTACTTAAGTACAGTAAATATCAGATACTTTAAGACTTTTACTCAAGTTATATTCTAAAAGGTGACTTGAAGTTCTACCAAAGTAATTTTCTGGTAAGAGTACTTTACTTAAGTACTGCTTTTAAGTACTTTACATCGTCATCGAACCTTTCTGAACGATGCCCAGCCCTAAATACAGGCATGAGTCACAATCTCCTTCCACCACAGAGACTTCAGCAGCCTCTCCTGCTTCTTCTTGTGTGTCCCTGATATGGACTGGGATATAAAATGACTACAAACATTTCCATTCATTGGCCTAAACACTGGGTTTGACTGATTGATATAAAGATAAAGAACAGTGTCGGACTCTACATTGTACAGCAAGACTTCCTATTGTGAAATTCACCTTGAGACTGATACAAACCACACTGCCAAGTTCCTCCTGGATGGATGAGTTGACACTTCCCCCAGGTTTACGGACCACCAGGAACAAAGGGAAACTAAAGCTCACCGTCTCCGATGCATGTGTCAAAGGAGTGGTGAAAGAGAACGATAGAAAGGAGTGGAAGCGAGAAAAAAAAGGAATACACACAACAGGAGACTGTTTATCTTTCTGATTAACAGTGGCATGACACCTAGCCCTCGGGGAGTAGCAGCTGAGGATTCCTGACATACTGTATCTGCAGCAGCTGAGACACATGAGCGAAAAGAGGAGAGAGATAATCAAAAGCTAAAGGAGTCCCTCCAAAGCCCTTTGAGCTGAGTCCTTGTACACCCCATTTCCTCTGCACACACACGCAACTCGCTGCCGAGTTGTGATAGTAGTCCATGAGAAAAACAAACAGATAAATGGACTGCAAAGGGATTAAGGCAAGCTTTGTATTGGATAGGCAGTGCTTTCCCCTAGGACCTTTTTTATCAGAGAAGGGATTTAGACACATATTTATACACCGTTGTAGATGTCAAATTAATGCTTTAAAAGGTATCAAAATATAGAATTGTATAGGACACAGGAACAAGAAGCCTCAGTGGCATAAGTCACATGTTATCCTCCTGGGCTTCTGGAAAAATGGGTGGAGATTATTGATGTCCCTAATGTAAAGTGATTTCCTAAAGTAGCTCACACTATTAAAACTAGTTTAGCTAATCAAATCATAACAGAAAACGTAGCCTAGTAAAACCCCCCACCATATAGGCACAGGCCCCACGCAGGGTTTCCGTTATCTGGTAGTTACCTCTGTTGAAGTCTGAAATATTTCACTTTAGTGCCGCCACTCTACAATGCTGCAGTAAACCCTAAGATATCACACTAGGAATTTAATGAAATTCAGTCAATTTCAAAACGTGTAATGGCACAAAAGCCATTAGAACAATTATTTCTCTTGTACATGTCAATCAAACTGGAATATATACTATATTATTTTCTTATTATTGTCTCTCTAAAATAACTGTATTCAGTGAAATATAAATAAATAAATAGGATTTTGGATTATTCCTCTAACAGAGAACTCTTGTTGAGTATCAAATAGGCCTGCACGATATGGTGAAAAACATGAATCACAATTTTTTAGCTTAGAATTGACATCACAAAACCAAACAAATTGGCAGTACCAAACATAGATTTCTCTTGGCACCTGCAGCACATTGGTCATCAGCACAGGCCTGTAGACAGAGAGGCTCCAAGGGAGAGGAGGGAGAGCACTGCAGCGCTTGGTAGTATGCAGTCTTTGTTTAACACTCACAGAAGGAAGTAGTAGCGTTTGTGATGCAGTCAGCTCGTAAAGTTAAATGAGAATCAAAGTCATTAAAAAAAAAAGTAATAAAATAATCTAGTTATTAAAAAATTAAATCGTGAACAGGGTGAATCAAGATCTTGAATTTATGAAAATTAATAATGCAGGCTTAGTATCAAATACATTTTATCTTTCTGTCTCCTCCCCACAGTCAGTACGTTTCCATGCACAGCAGTAACCGGGCTACAGTCTTACAGTGAATAACCGGGTTATGCCAGTTCTTCCCGTATACATGAAGGAGAAAGAATGGGGAGAATGAAAGGAGTAACTCTAACACCTGAACAAAGCCCGGTGAAGGTGTGTACACATATTACTTACTATTTAAACTAGTCTTAACTTTGAAGAAATACACTCTATACATTGTCTGGTTTTTGGTGCAATATCTACATAGGTGTATAGAGGTGTATAACTATCACTCCAGTGTTCTAATGGTCCAATGTGTTTGCTCATTGGCTCAGAATGTAAATGTGCTGTATTTATATAGCGCTTTTCCAGTCTT
>NW_022605592.1:124897-127046 GCF_008692095.1 Etheostoma spectabile | reverse complement strand
CAAAGCGCTTTTACATCTACAGGAAACATTCACCATTCACACTCACACTCCGATGCGCAGCACCGGGGGAAATTCGGGGTTCAGTGCCCATCACAACTGACACTTCGACAATGACTGCAGGGACGGGGATCGAACCACCAACCTTCCGATTGGCAGGCAACCGCTCTACCACTGAGCCACAGCCGCCCCATTAGGCTAATTGATGATTAGAAAACCCTTGTGCAATATGTTCCACAGCTTATGAAAAACAGTTTAGGTCGTTACAGAAGCTACAAAAACTGCCGGCCCTTTGAGCAGATTTTTTTTTTTTCTTGTTTTTGTTTTTTTTTTTTTTTTTTTTTTTTTTTTTTTTTTTTTTTTTTCTTTTTGTTTTTTTTTTTTTTTTTTTTTTTTTGTCTTTTTTTTTTTGTTGTTTTTTGTTTTTTTTTTTTTTTTTTTTTTTTTTTTTTGTTTTTTTCTTTTTTTTTTTTTTTGTTTGATTTTTTTTTTTTTTGTTAGTTGTGGTTTTGAGTTTATTTTTTTTTTTTTTTTGCTTTGGTGTTTTTTTTCATCCTTTTTTTTTTTTCATTTTTTTGTTTTATAATTATTTTTGGTGTTTTGTTTTTTGGTGTTTTTTTTTTTTTTTTTTTTTCTTTTTTTTTTTTTTTTTTCTTGTTTGGGTTTATGCGAGCATCACATTTGTGGGGTCACTTAACGCTCAAAATGGCCGAAAAAGAGAACTTCATTGAAACTCAACAGTCTATTCTTGTCCTTAGAAATGAAGGCTATCCATGCGAGACATTGCTAAGAAATTGAAGATTTCCTACAACGGTGTGTACTACTCCCTTCGAGGACAGCAAAAAAAGGCTCTAACCAGAGTAGAAAGAAGTGGGAGGCAAGAAGATAAGGACATTAGAGTTCTAGTCTGAGAACCAACGCCTCACAGGTCCCCAACTGGCATCTTCATAATAGTACCCGCTAAACACCAGGGTCAACATCTCAGTGAAGAGGCGGTGCGGGATTCTGGGCTTCAGGGCAGAGTGGCAAAGAAAAAGCCTTATCTGAGACTGGCCAATAAAAGAAAAAGTTAAGATGGGCAAAAGAACACAGACTTGGAAAGAGGAAGAAAAGTGTTGTGGACGGATGAATCCAAGTTTGAGGTGTTTGGACACAAAGAAGAACGTTTGTGAGACAGACAGCAGAAAAAGAAAGTGCTGGAAGAATGGCTGACGCCATCTGTTAAGCATGGTGGAGGTAACATGATGGTCTGGGGTGCTTGGTGCTGGTAAGGTGGGAGATTTGTACAGGTGGTAAAAGGGATTCTGAATAAGGAAGGCTATCACTCCATTTTGCAACGCCATGCCATACCCAGTGGACAGCGCTTGATTGGAGCCAATTTCATCCTACAACAGGACAATGACCCTAAACACACCTCCAAATTGTGAAGAACTATTTAGAGCAGAAGCAGGCAGCTGATATTCTATCGGTAATGGAGTGGCCAGGCAGTCCCCAGATCTGAACCCCATTGAGCTGTTGTGGGAGCAGCTTGACCGTATGGTACCAAGAAGTGCCCATCCAACCAATCCAACTTGTGGGAGCTGCTTCTGGAAACGTGGGGTGACATTTCTCCAGATTACCTCAACAAATTAACAGCTAGAATGCCAAAGGTCTGCAATGCTGGAATTGCTGCAAATGGAGGATTCTTTGACAAAAGCAAAGTTTGATGTAAAAAAAATCTTATTTCAAATACAAATCTTTATTTCTAACCTTGTCTTGACTCTATTTTCTATTCATTTCACAATGTATGGTGGTGAAGAAGTGGGACTCTTCATTGTTCTTTTAAACTGCATGTAAACAAACGCACTGAATGTCAATTTACCAAACTCACACAGTGGTTAAAGGTCCCATGACATAGTGCACTCTGGATGCTTTTATATATCCTTAGTGGTCCCCTAATACTGTATCTGAAGTCTCTTTATATAGACCTTAGTGGTCCCCTAATACTGTATCTGAAGTCTCTTTATATATCCTTAGTGGTCCCCTAATACTGTATCTGGGCTGGGGGTGTGGCGTTGCCCAACTGCAACTTTGCTTGTTTGAAAGCCATGATGTCTCTCTCTCTCTCTCTCATCGGGGGGCAAATTCTCTGGGCGGGCAAAGCAGAGAAAGG
>NW_022605592.1:124801-124887 GCF_008692095.1 Etheostoma spectabile | reverse complement strand
TTGCCCCTTATGACCTCATAAGGAGCAAAATTCCAGATCAGCCCATATGAGCGTTCCTTTACTCAAAGGCAGAGCAGGATCCCCAG
>NW_022605592.1:116070-124791 GCF_008692095.1 Etheostoma spectabile | reverse complement strand
ACACCTATCACCATTTCTAGCCACTGCGGGGACCTCATATTAATGTTAAAAAAACTTATAAAAGTGACATTTTCCTGCCATGGGACCTTTAAGAGTTTCATTAAGTGAGCAGGTGATACTGTCAGTCTCACTGGACATATTTACAAGGCTTAGATGATTTTTTTGATTTTCTAATGTGTTATCTTTACTCTCAAGCGTAGCAATCAAACTGAGAGTGCACAGCATATTTGAATGTGACTTCCGGTCTGTGTGCTGGGCTGAGGTCCAGCAGAAGGAACGGAACTGCCAGGTCATTGTTTTTCCTCTCCTCACACAATGCTTCCAGGTAAAGAGTATGCACAATATGGGTCTTACATAAGCCAATGACAGACAGGAGGATACAACGGGGGGAGGGAGAGAGGGAGGAGAGGAAGGAAGGAAGAGAAAGAAGGGGGGGTACTCAGGGCCACGCAGGCAAGCTGACTGCCAGGCAGACAGTCTAAATCAGTATGCTCTCTGTGCTTCTCTCAGTCACTCACACAATCATCAAAGAGGACACTCAGAACTGCATTCCTTCCCACCGATCAGAGAGGCAGAAGATGGGAAGGCCAAAGTGTTACCAAAGAAATAGGAAGAAATTAAAGGGATTGAGAGAGCTGTTGCTATTCTAAATGACAATTAGACAATCAAAATTGCTTTGAATGGTGACTATCGTAATGGTTCAAGTTTTTAAGACTGTCCTGTCCAGTTCTATGACCAAAAAAAAAAGGCATCCAGCCATGTGCAAAAAGTGGATGTGGCTGTCAAATGTCAAAGACCAAATATGCCAGGAAGTCTGAGATGAGACATAAATATTGCTGCATATTACAGATGTAGTAGTGGAGACTAACAGATCAGACAGTTATGGCATGAGCAAAGAAGATGTAAATAATGAGGAAAATAATGTTAGCCCTTAGAGAATGGAGATCCCGTGGGCGGCGGGAGATTGTTGTTTCCATGATCCTGTTTAAAGCTGCAGTGCGTAGTTTCTGTCGCCCCTATGAGGGATTCTAAGTAATGACAACAAAACTGTTGCCGCGTCCACATGATACAAGCCTTCCGTGCTCATGTACATTAGAGAGTGGTTTTATTGTTAAACAATAAATTTAGTATGCTACTGTAGTACTTACTATCTGGAAATAGCCTACTTCTATCCTTTTTGCACTTTGGATTAGATGCTGACATTTCTTTGACTTTGTACCTGTACTTGTCACAAAGACAATGATGTTGAATCTAATCCAATATTATTCTGATGAGTCTCATTCATCTTTAATTTAGCCCCACTGGGGATGAAAGAGCAACAGAGGACGAGCACATGAGCACAGCTCAGCACCAGAGCACAGCTCCTCACTTCACAAAGAGAACACAGCGCCTACCATCATCTAGCCCAACAGTACTCGCTCTATCACTCCCCGGTGTGGCCTGTTGAATACCAAAAGTTGTGTTATTTGTATGGATCCACTATATAGACGTAATATCTACATACGTACATGGCATTTGATTGGAGGCTAGTCTCACTTTGTCCCACATAAACATTAAAATAGTTTAGATGTGTGTACATTGTTTCTGTTAATAATGTATTTTATCATGTGTCCATTTAATTATTAAATTTATTTTAAGTTCCATTAAAGAGGGGTGGAGGTGGGGTCACATTTGAGCATTTATAATGTACTTGAAAGTAATGCATTAGTTACTTCCTGAAGTAACTAGTGGATTCTAAAATCTGTAACGGAGTATCTAATTTAGTTACTTTTTGGAAGAAGTAACTGTAACTTATTACTTTTAGGTAACTTGCCCAACACTGCTGGTGAACAAAGAATAGCTAGGACCTGGATATCACATTTAACGTGATCTTTTTTTACACCAGCCCGGCACTCTTCAGGCGCCTCTGCGACCTCGGCTTTGGAGCTTTGGGGGACCGACAGGGCCGGCAGAGCGGGAACCCCAACAACCACAGAGAACGCCCTGACGAGGAAATCTCCAAGGGGATCCATACGGTGGATCAGGGATGGCCAGCTCCGGTTTGTAAAGTGGATGGACACAAGAGAGGTGTCTGTGTGCACACTGCATACTCAAGGGGAGACAGTGATGAGGGGAGGAAACTCAGGGATGGCTAGGAGAGGATAGCAGTTCCAAGACCTACCCCTGTGGGGGAGTACAACCTCTTCATTCTACAAGCAAAAAAGCACAAAGGAGTACAAGACCATTTTATACCACTTTTTTGACATTACTGCTTCAAATAGCTTTATTCTCCTCAAACAGCTGAGTGTCACCCGAGGTGAGCAACCCACAACACACCAGGGTTTTCAGGAGCTCCTACCGCCAGCAAATCGGAAGGTTGGTGGTTCGATCCCATGTCGAAGTGTCCTTGGGCAAGACACTGAACCAGAAAACCAATTAACACAGTCCAATAACATAAATACACAGAAGTCCAATAAGTCCTTTATCAAACCGCAAGACTGTGTCAGGCCAGGTCAGGAAATGAACTAATAATAAGATAAAGATCAACAAGCTACTGACACATATGTTCAAATTTGATTAATTTAATAAATTATTATCATTTTTTAAATCCACCAGCCATTTTCATATTCGACCAACATTTGCAGCATTCTGAGCCTTTTTGGTAAGGTTACTAGAAAAACTCCACCTACTGTAGTTTTATTCTCCCAAAACAAAGACCTATAGAAAGAAAAAAAATGTTTGACCTATTGATAAGACGGAGATAAAGAATTCCTCTTTTTATCAATAATATTGTTATAGTAGAAATAAACACTGAGACATAACAACACATCTCAGGACCAAAAAACACAGAGAGGAAAGAAGGGAAGGGGGAGAGCTAATAAAGACACAACAGTAGGAACGGAGTCTGCAGTTTACCAATAAGATCTGATATCGGTTCCAAATATTGGTTTCATTAACTACTAATTATTGGATCGTATCGGCCTTGAAAAGACAGGACTGATCCCTAATATAATATATACACAAACGCACACAGTATATGCTGTGTAGTGCTGCCTACACTGCATGTCAAACGTCTCTTTCAGATGCTGTATACCATTTGTACTGTTGACCTGCTAGCTCCACCAAACATCCCCTGTCCCCACATTGAATAGATTTGTTTGTAACTCAGGGGAGAGTGGGAGTGGGGGGACTTCTATATTAAATTACATTTTAAATGCAAAGGTCGCTGGTGTAAAGATGCCTAAAATAAAAGACCCTTCATTGTCTTCATCCTCCCTCATTCTGGAATGAAATCCACTAAAATGTCCGGCTGCTACAGAGTACCATAAGCAGGTTTAGATGAAATCCATGCATACTGTTTCATATGATTATGATCTCAGGACAGTATAATAGTCAATGTTACCGGTGTTACACAGTGGTCGGGCATACACCAATTACATCACTTGCCCACCTCTGTTTTTCTTTTATAGAAATAAAAATTCATTGATGAATAACAAATCAGTAACACCGGGGTTGTCCCTAGTTTAAAATGTCCTCACCGTGGCATCCCTACAGGATAACTGTAGTGACATGTAAGACTCAGTTTATCATGAAAGAGCCGCTGCATGCATTTCAGGATGTGTGTGGATTTTAATTCATTCATTCATTCATTCATTCAGGTGTACAGGCCAATAATAATTATGCCTCAGTAATCGCTGGTTTTCAATTTGAGAAGTTTGTGATATCTAATTGTTTTCACCAGGGATGCAAAATTACATAATGATACATACATGTTAACCAGATTATCTCATATGGAAAGGTATCTCAGATATGAAAGGGGAATGAGATGGGGGAAGACATACACAGGAAACCGTCACCGGTCGGACTCGAACCTTGGACATTCTGCGTCAGGGAATAAACCTCTATGTATGTGCTCTACCACCTGAGCAAACCGGCCAATTAACTAGATCATTTTATTCCAAGTAAACAAACAGCAGATTAAAGTGACCTTCATTAGGTTAAACTACAACTACAGTGGGAAGTCAAAAAAGAACCACAAGCTGATAAACATTGGTTTAGGTCTGCAAGGTTAATGTACAATCAAACATTCTGGCACACGTCCAGTCTTTGTTTTGGCGGTTCTATGGAAACCTGCAGTAAAGTTTGGCTAATGAAATAGATAAGGAACTAGTTGTCCATGTAGCCCAATCAAAATGCCGCCAGTTCATGTCTTGCTGGGGACCTTTGTTGCATGTATCCCTGCTCTTCCTCTCCCTCATTTACTCTATCCTCTGTACCAACTGCTATCAAAATAAGAAAGGGAAAAACACAACACAAAACTGAAAAATGAGGTTGAAGGGCAGACCAAACAAAGCACCAGTATTTCATCAACTTGATGCAACGCAGCTAAATTCCAGTTTGAGGATTGTAGTCAACCAGTAGCAGGACCAATGCAGTCTAAGCTAAGTTCGGAGAAAGCAAACACAGAATATGACACCCACACACACAAACACACATCAGACATGTCCAAACACAGCCGAGATATCGTGAGAGATGAGCCAGCTGAGTAAAAGGCATACCAGAGATTACATGGGAACCTGGTGTCCTGTGTGTGGACACTAGGTATGACTAGGGTTGGGTATTGTTTGGATTTTTTTAAGATTCCTATGCCGAACCGATACCTATAAAACGATTTAGAGTCCTAAACCGATTCTTGAAAAACAATAACAAAGAAAGGCTCTTTTGAGTTTTTTTTAATTGAAAATTTAAATTTAACATATATTAATGTTTTAAAGTACTTAAATATACAATGAGTAAACATAAGTCAACTAACACACAACCACAATAATTTAACAATAAATAACAGTTACAATATTAAAAAGTAACAACCAAATAAATGTTGAGTTGGTATGCTAACCAGAGCCCAGAGGGAAAACATGGCATTTTAAAATGAGCTTCCATTTACAGTAGCCAGCTAATGGTAGACTACAGAGAAGGTGAGATATTTTACGTCCGTTTTGGAGCAACAGAGGGTTAGAGAATACTTCAGTCGACACATTCAGTGGAACTGAAATGAGGAACCAAAATGTGCGTTCTAATCCGGTCCAATTCCTACCAGTTGTGTAGGAACCGGTTTCTAATAGTGGTTTTGGTACCCAACCCTAGGTATGAAGCCTGTTCTGTTGGATTCTCATATGGAGTGATTGTCAGATATTTTAGTGAGTTCAACAAATAAGGAGATCAGCTTTACTTGTGGGTTCACATTCTTAAGAATTACCGCCAGCAATGTTTTTACTATTCTCTTTGCTTATCAAGCGCAGTGTTATTTTCATATTTTGCCTACAGGCTCCCTGTGGTGTATCACTGTAGTATTTATTGCTGAGTTTAAGCAACACAGTTCATGCAAAGCTGTTTTGTTTTAAGCAGTTCTCTGACTTACAATGACAAAAGCAACATTTGCAACCTTACACATCTGAAGGCTAAGCAAGGCTAGGCGGAAACTGGTTTTACAACATAGCAAAGTCTTTAACACGTCCCTCTGCACACAACCACACAAACCACCGACATCACATCTAGACAGATGCAGTGGGCTGGTTTCATGATACAGTAAAGACGTCTGCAATTTACAGACATAGGTGTAGATCAGAGTGTTTCCTCTATACTGAGTCTGCATGACCACCACAACAACCACTCTCTGTAACAAAGTTAAAACAAGCATAATTATCCACTCGTTGTTTAAGTTGCACATCTCCCATCAGGTAATAACAACCCTCTTTGGTAGTTACTACAAGTTTCAGGTTCGGCACTGGATTCACATCACATTGAGAATCAGGCCATGTTAACACGCTGTTAGTCAGGTTAATGGACGGGGTCATGGGTCCACATCCAAGACAACCTTGGTGTGTTTAGTCCAGTGTTAAGTGGAGACAAGTAAAGCATTCCATGCATGGGAGTATGGGAATTTACAAATATATTACAATTGACTTATTACATGCACTTGCATCAAAACAAAAAAAAGCAAATTCCAAAAGGGGAAGTTAACCTATAACGGTACTATCTAGAGCTGGGCGACAGGGAGAAAATAAGATGTCACGATATTCTTGACCAAATACCTCAATATCGATATTGCTGCAACATTCTAGGGTTGACAATTAACAAAATATCTTCACACTTTCTTAGATAAATGATCATCAGTAATGTGGACATAATGTCTGAGTGGGGAAAAGGCAAATAATAGAACAGCTAGAACTGTCAAGAAAGTACCTATCCTTTAAAACCAGTAAAGCACAACATTCCATTTCACGATATCACGATATCCAAAATCTAAGACGATATATAGTCTCATAACACAATAGCGAGATAATAAGGATATATTGCCCAGCCCTAGTACTATCAGAAGAAGCTGACTTAATGTCTGGAGTCTCCTGTCTGTGGAGTTTCTTCGACACATTCAGTCCTAATTCTGGATTACAGAGCACAGCCAGACGAGAATAAACTGGGAACTTCAATCAAGTGGCTAGCTAACGTTCCAGTAGAGGCCATGTTGACATCAGCTTTGACGTAACGTTAGCTCATGTTAACATTAGCTAGACATGCAGCCAAACCCAAGGATGGAGGTGGCGTTATCCAGTTAACCAGACAGCTATTTGGCTAGGCTAACTAGCTAGCTAACAGGCTTGCTAACTTTAACTCCCTGCTGGCAAAAGCTGGTAGCATGATTTATGTCACTGACAAGTGGTTGAATACCTTACGTGTGTTCGACTTGCTTTGTATACTGAGTCGAAAAGAAGGAAGAGTTAACATATAACGTGAAGCTAAAGACAACATAAGCGCCACATCATGGAAAACTCACCCATTCCTGCCTTCGCACCGCCTCGCTATCAGATGTGTGGAATGTCGTACAGCCTCACTGCTAGCTTGCTTCTAGCCAAGTACGGGTATAATAGACAACTGGTTTTAGTCGAGTCACTGCCGAAAAACGGTTAAAGTGAGCCGTATATCCATTCGTCCTTGCCCCAGCAGCAGCCCCAGCAGCAGCAGCCCCAGCAGCAGCCTCAGCAGCAGCGTCCCCAGGTCTCTGGTGGTGGTGCTCCAAGATTACTGGGCAGGAAGTTAACAGGAGTCTCCACCTTTCTTGGACCGGGCTCCACGGCTCGCTGCTGGCTGCCTGCTGCTGGCTGCCTGCTGCTTCCACCAAAACACTGAAAAGCAGGAAACTTCGCGATGTTTCAACCAGGACAGTCCCGCGAGAGGAATGCTTAATGGATTGTTGATCCCCCTTGTATTATTAGCCCACTCAGCAAGTACAGTAACTACTGTACGTGCGCGCGCGCGTGTGCGAGCGAGACTTCATTCACTCCCTCTGCTGGGACATTGGTGGTTGTTTTTACTGAACCCCAGTCATGGAGGAACGGGAACGGAAACAAGTACCCGGACACAACTCACTCTGTCACTGATATGAACTGATGATGGCCTCATCACTCACACGGACACTGCATGACTGACTGGAGACTGCTTCTGTCCAGACCATAGACCAGACCATAGACTAGACCACAGACCAGACCATAGACCAGACCACAGACCGTTATATATAGGCTACAGTCTATGGTCCAGATCTTAACTGATAATGGCCTCATCACCCACAGGGACACTGCATGACTGACTGGAGACTGCTTCTGTCCAGACCATAGACTAGACCATAGACCAGATCGTAGACCAGACCATAGACCGTTATATTTACAGACTAAGGTCCAGATATGAACTGATAATGGCCTCATTACCCACACAGACATTGCATGACTGACTGGAGACAGCTTTTGTCCAGACCATAGACTAGACCATAGACTAGACCATAGACCACACCATAGATCACACCATAGACCACACCATAGACCGTTATACATGGTGCCAAGGTTTGTGTTGCTTGAGGAAAAAAGAAAGCTCTTTTATGGGTTACCAATAACATGCAGACATGACAAGTTAACAAAAAAAAGATACATTTAAAGTGCAAGGTGCACCAAAATAATGAATAATAAATATGATTTTATAATAAGGCTTTATTGATGGGGTGGGGGGGGGGGATTTACATTACAGAGACAATCTGAAAGGTAAGAAATCGAGTAACAGATATATTTGAACGAAGTAAACATAATAAAATAAGAGATTACATTTTTTTTAGAAGTTACATAATATACATTTGTGCTAATGTTTGTGAAAAAGAAGCCCGGTAGTCCAACTTTGGCAGCCATGTGTGAACTATACACATTCAGTATATAGTTTAAGCATATGAAAAAGTTCAACAATTGGTATTACTTAATAATACATGAATTTTAAAATGTTATGCATAATATATGTGCAGTTTATATAATATACACACTCAGTGTAGTTATATTACAATACTTAAGCAAATAGAAGTGGAAGAGAATACTATTATACATTAGTATGGTACAGTAGTTTCCCCTCCCCCTCTTGATTTCTGCCTCTGTGTGTTTCTGTTGAACCTGTTCCTGCAGAGGACATCAGGACGGGGTCTACCCTGTCTGCTAGGTGACAACCTATTTGACATGGTGACAGCACCCAAAACAACGGCGTTTCTGACAAAGAAAGTCAGTAGGCAAACTGATACAAACATACAAGCATATACCTGCCTGTAAAGGTAAAAATATTTGCTTTTAAACAGAGGCAAATCATTCGGATATAATAATAATAATAATAATAATAAAACATTTTATTTAACAGCGCCTTTCTAACACTCAAGGACGC